>NC_133545.1:8484848-8787878 GCF_048773025.1 Camelus bactrianus
TGGGCATTTGCAACGCTGTGGCTGGTAATCCCTAATGTAGGACGCACCATTAAAAAAAATGCATGTTGAGGCTTAGAATATGCTGCTTCTAGGCATATTAATTTATATTAGTACTTGAAACAAAACTCTATGATGTCACGACTAATTACAGATTATGATCACGGGCCCCTGTGGATTGCATCACTTGCCAGTTGTCACACAACTAAAAGGAGGTGGGCTAGGATTCAACACGAGGCAGCCTGACTCCAGAACAAACTTTTTGAAAAAGACGCATTAAGAAACCTATTTATATGTGGAAGAAGTAACCAGAAATGCATTTGAAGGGCACATCTTCATGGCTCTTCCAGAGAGACGTGGTTTTTATTGTCCATTAAGCAATCCAAAAGACAGGTTTCAAACTTCATTTTTCAGGTCTTTTATTAACCTATTTAGATCTCTGTTGTATACTTCAGGGTGTATAAACGTGAAGGCCAAGGACAGGACTGGCGGACATTCTCTTTTTAAAAAATAACCATTCCCCTTCAACTATCATGTCAAAACAAGAAAGTTGTAAGTTTGAGCACATTAAAATTTGAAATGGTGGTTTTATTTATTTATTTTAATTGTATTTGTTTTTTGCAACTGGATCTGAAGGTTAATTCAGCCAGCAAACAGTAGAAACCCAGTCCAGGACCAGTAATATTGGTAGGTTCTTGGAATGAACAGCAACTGCAGACCTGTCATGGCTGTGTCTTGAGTAATGGATTCATTCATTTTGGTATTTTTAATGCAATTGTAAACTGCCATTTTCCTCACAGTTTAAAGCAGATTTTTTGATGATATAGCTATAACTGTGAAAACCAAATTAACGTGTCACATTTGACTGGGTAAAGTATTTCCCAATCCCAGTTTTAGGGTATTGATAAAACCTCAATAATCAAGGTTTAAATCAGGAAGGAGAATGACATCTGTAGGAGCACAGAAATGTCCCAAAGATGAAAGATATGAAGAAAGTTCTCTAATATATGGTTGTTATGAAGTAGAGAATCTTATATTAAAAACAAGAACACACAATCCTGGGATTAATGTCAGGAAGTCAATAGCCACTGTCAGAAACAGAATTATCATACAATATTGACCGGCACTTGGATATTATTCTTTTATTAGCTTAACCCTCATGGCCCCTTAGAGAATTCTCTATTTTGAATGACTTAAATTTACTCTCCCCATCTTAGCCCAGTGGTTTGTGAACGTGAGGCTCTTCTCCTAGGTAGTGGTAGGATGATTCCCAGGTCTACAAAGAATAGTAATACCTAGACAATGAAAAAAAGTATCACCTTGAGAAGAAGAAAGAAGCACCTTGTGGAGGTGTCCTTCAGATGGACCTGTGGTGAGCTGGACTAAAGGCCACTCCCACCAGCCCACCAGCATAATCGGTGGTTAACTTACAGACCTTTCCTGGGAACTGTTTATGAAAAAAGCATCTCCATCATTCCATTGCGTACAAACACCTGCATCCTACTGAATCACCCACGTGTCTGCTGCCTGAACCTGCCCAGCCTTCTGCTTGTGGACTAAATACGAACAAGACACCTGGTCAGAAAGCAGAGCTGGTGCCTCTGTAGCAATTGTCATCTAGACTCTAATTTCATAAGATTCTGACACAGCAAAAAGGAAAACCCAAGTTAAGACAAAGCAACCTTTTTATGAACAGTGGAGAACTCATTGCTTTCTGCTTGCTTTTGCTGTGAGCCTAAAGCTGCCCTAAAAAATAAAGTTTACTAATGAAAAGAATAGTGTAAATCATTTTAGTGGGTAAATGAATGCCAATATCACCATTAGAAAATGGATACACGCTCCTACAACATAGAACTATGAAAAAATTATGCTCAGTTAAGAAGCCAATCGCAAAAGACCATATATTGTATGATTCCATTTAAATGAAATTTCTGGAATAGGCAAACCTGTAGAAAAAGTCATGGTTGCTGAGGGCTAGGGTGAAGAGTGTGGGAGGAGACAGAGTGACTGCCAAGGGTTATGGAGTTTTCTTTGGGGGGGGTGGTAATGAAAATATTCTAAAATTATTTGTGAGGATGAATGCATATTGCTGTGAATATACTAAAGATTACTGAATTGTACACTTTAAATAAGGATATTTATTGGTTTGTAAATTACATCTCAAGCCGTTAAGTAATCTGTCACTATAAGAATTTTATTATAATATCTACCTCATGACAAAACATACGGTAACATCACGTTAGTCTTTTTGAGATGTGTCGTATTTTTTCAAACAATTGCAGTTTCCTTTTTTCATATTCAATGATTTTTATTAGATGAATTTCCCCCTTGAAAATGTGTGCTATAATCTAGTATTTGAATTTTTTTAGGGAGCACTATATATGTGTATATATGTATTTAACAACATTCTAGTCTAGTGATGTAAGTTAAAGAAAAAAATGGTAAAGGAGTCAGAGGAGATTAGGTAAGGGCTGATATCCACTGTTCCTTTGGTCAAGGGTAATTTAGTGAACAGCCATTGTTGGCAATAATATAAAGTAGGTAGGGATGGGTGGGTTAAATTCTGCAGGGTGACTTTCTCCAAAAATCAGCTAAAGTCAGATGGTTCACAGTACAAATTTTAAGTACATATTTTAACCTTCCCTGGAGATACACAACTACTTATTTAACCATTATTCATGATTAAAGAGACCAGAAATTAGGAAGTTTGATCTACAAAAAGGATATAAGCAGCGAAAAAAAATTGACTTTCATGATGTAGAGCCTTCTTTATCCTCCCTCTGAGTTTCCAGGACAGTGTACTGTTCTGTTTTTCCCTTGCCCTCCTGGATGGTGCTTCTTCCTCTTTCCCGGATCCCCCTCCCTTGCTGGGTTAATTACATTTGGTCCGTTCTGAGTCTCAGTCCTCAGAGCTTTTCTTTGTTCTGTCTGCCTTCACTCCTTAGTGACTGCATGTAACCCTGGTTTGATAATACCATTTGTATAGGATAAATCTCAGACTTAAATCCCAGTCCAGACAGTTTTACAGTCTTGTGCCAAACCATATTGGAGCATGAGGCAAAATGAAAAGTCGATGACATTGATCTGGTCTGTATTAGGTTCCTATTGCTACTGTAACAAAGCACCACAAACTTAGCATCTTAAAGACAGAAAATCAAGGTCAAACAAATTTAGTATTTCACAATTCTATAGATCAGAAATCCAGTGGATTCAGCTGGCTTCTCTGCTCGGAGTTCCACAATGCTGATATCAAGATGGTAGCTGGACTGGGTTCCTTTCTGGAGGTCCTGGGGGAGAACTGGCTTCCAGGCTCACTCAGGGGTTGGTAGAAATCACTACTTTGAAATTATGAGGCTGAAGTCCGTGTTTCCCTGCTTCTTGCTGCCCAGAGGTCGTAATTAGCTTCACTGACTCTTGACTCATGGTGAGTCATTTTCTCAGGCAACAACGACACTGAATCTTTCTCATGCTTTTAATTTCTCCTGCCTATTCTTCAGCACATAACTCTTTTAAAAGTCTTCCTTTTCTGCTCTTAAGTGCTCATGAGATTGCAGTGGGCCCATTTAACAATCCAGGCTGATCTCCTTGGCAACCTTTGTACTATCTGCAAAGTCCCGTTAAACATGTAAGGGGGATAAAGAACACGAGGGCCAAAATTCTGTATACAAAACTACTTTTATGTTTAAGTTTTTCTATTTGCTATGAATTGTATGTATTAATTTTGATTTTTTTAAATTTAATTAATTTTTAATTGAAATGTAGTCAGTTTGCAATGTATCAATTTCTGGTGTACAGCATAATGTGTAAGTCATACATACACATATATTTGTTTTCAAATTCTTTTTCATTACAGGATACTACAATATATTGAATATAGTTGCCTGTGCTATGCAGAAGAAATTTGGTTTTTAATCTTTTTATATATAGTAGTTAATATTTGCAAATGTCAAACTCCCAGTTTATCCCTTCCCACTCTCTTACCCCATTGAGGACCATAAGTTTGTTTACTATGTTTATGAGTCTGTTTCTGTTTTGTAGATAAGTTCATTAGTGTCTTATTTTTTCTTCCTTCCTTCCTTCCTTCCTTCCTTCCTTTCTTTAGATGACCATGTATGGGTGATATCATATGGTATTTTTCTTTTTCTTTCTGGCTTACTTCACTTAGAATGACAATCTTCAGGTCCAACCATGTTGCTGCAAATGGCATTATTTTATTTTTTATGACAAAGTAGTATTTCATTGTATAAGTATACCACAACTTCTTTATCCAGTCATCTGTCGATGGACATTTAGGTTGTTTCCATGTCTTAGCTATTGTAAATAGTGCTGCTATGAACATTGGGGTGCATGTATCTTCTTGAAATAGATTTCCCTCCAGTTATATGCCCAGGAGTATGATTATTGGATCATTTGATAAGTCTATTTTTAGTTTTTTGAGGAATCTCTACCCTGTTTTCTGTATTGGCTGCACCAGACTGCATTCCCACCAACAGTGTAAGAGGGTTCCCTTTTCTCCACACCCTTTCCAGCATTTATTGTTTGTGGACTTTTGAATAATGACCATTCTGATTAGTGTGAGATGATACCTCATTGTAGCTTTGATTTGCATTTCTCTGATAATTAATGATGCTGAGCATTTTTTCATGTGCCTATTGGTCATTTGTGTGTCTTTATTGGAGAATTGCTTGTTTAGATCTTCTGCCCACTCTTGGATGGGGTTGTTTGTTTGTTTGTTTGTTATTAAGTTGTATGAACTATTTATATATTCTGAAAAAAATTAAACCTTTGTCAGTCATATCATTTGCAAATATTTTCTCCCATTCCATAGGTTGCTTCGTTTTGCTTATGGTTTCCTTCACTGTGAAAAAGCTTGTAAGTTTAATTAGGTCCTATTTTTTAATTTTTTGCTTTCATTTCTATTGCCTTGGTAGACTGCCCTAGGAGAACATTGCTAAAATTTATGTCAGAAAATGTTTTGCCTATGTTTTCTTCTAGGAGGTTTATAGCATCTTGTTTTATATTTACATTAATAATGTATGTAACAATAAATGTGACAATAAAGTAACAATAAATGTAGCCATTTTGAGTTTATTTTTGTGTATGGAGTGAGGGAGTGTTCTAACTTCATTGATTTACATGCAGCTATTCAGTTTTCCTGACACCACTTGCTGAAGAGACTGTCTTTACTTCATTGTATATTCTTTCCTCCTTTGTCAAAGATTAATTAATCATAAGTCTGTGGGTTTATTTTGGGCTCTCTATTCTGTTCCATTGATCCTTATGTCTGATTTTGTGCCAGCATGATTCTGTTTTGATTGCTGTAGCTCTGTAGTAATGTCTGAAGTCTGGGAGGGTTATTTCTCCAGCTTCGTTCTTTTTCTTCAGTATTGCTTTGGCAATTCTGGGTCTTTTGTGATTCCATATAAATTTTAGATTATTTGTTCTAGTTCTGTGAAAAATGTTCTGGGTAATTTGATAGGCATCACATTAAATCTGTAAATTGCTTTGGGTAGTATGGCCATTTTAATGTTATTAATTCTTCCAATCCAAGAGCATGGGATTTCTTTCCATTTCTTTGTCATCTTTAATTTCCTTAATCAATATTTTGTAGTTCTCTGCATGTAACTCTTTCATGTCCTTGGTCAGATTTACTCCTAAGTATTTTATTGTTTTGGATGCAATTTTAAAATGAACTGTTTCTTTACTTTCTTTTCCTGATATTTCATTGTTAGTGTAAAGAAATGCAAATAATTTCTGTATGTTTATGTTGTATCCTGCTACCTTGCCGAATTCTTTTATCAGTTCTAGTGGTTTTTGTATGGAGCGTTTTAGGGTTTTCTATATATAGTATCATGTCATCCACATGTAGTTATAATTTTACCTCTTCTCTTCCAATGTGGACCCCTTTTAATTCTTTTTCTTGCCTGATTGCTATGGTTAGGACTTCCAACACTATATTGAATAGAAGTGGTGAGAGTGGGCATCCTTGTCTTATTCCAGACTTTAGTGTTTTGATTCAAAAAAAAAATCACATTAAAATATCATTTATCTTGATTACTGAGTGTTTTGGTGTCCCATTAAATTTTGCATCTTGGCCAAGTTCCTCATTCACCACACCGTAATTTTGGCCTCATAATATCACTAACTGCCATCTGAGATCTTCAGTTGGAATAACATTGGGCATCTCACATATATGATGACCAAAATCAAACTCCTGATTTCCCCTCCAAGACCCACTCTTCCCTTAATGTTCTTTATTTCAGTGAATACCACCTCAATTGACCCAAATGACTAAGGTCAAAATACTTGGAATTCATCTTCGATTTCTAAACTCACTGTGTCCCAGTTACACTCCGAGTGAGATCCAAGTGCCCGTCTGTGGCCTGTACGTCCTCTGGGACCTGGCCCCTGGCCATTTAACACTTTTTTTTAATTGATTATCCTACTCCAGCTCCATCCATGCTGACCCTTCTGTGATGTAACCAGTATTCCAAATAAGAACCTAACTAGAGCTGTTTCTTCTCCTAGATTTCACTTAGCTCCCTCCCTAAATCCATTCACATCTCTACTCAAATGTCACCTTCTCAGACCCATCCCAGGTCCTCATCTCTTTATTCTTCTTTTCTTTGTGGAGCTCATTGTTATGTGACAACCTATCATAATATTTTACATGTGTTGTTGGTTTTCTCCCATATGAGTGCTTCATAAGAACAAATCTTTTCTTTTTTTTTTTTGATGACAGAATATCCCCATCACTTAGAACAACACTTGATGCACAAGTGGCACTAATGATACTACAGAAATACTTGTTGATTAATTGGCAGGTACATACAACCCAGCAGCATAGAATATGTTATAATGTGTTTTTATAGAACATAGTAAGTATGGGCTCATGAAATCTAGAGTCTCTGTGATATTTGTGGAAAATTGTACATTCTATAAAATCATTCACCTGTTTATATCAAATGTTGAAAAGCACTCATACTATAAATGGACCTTTCCTTAATCAGAAGATGCCTGCAGGTCCAGGATTGTAGATTTCTGGATATTTGTACTAATAAATTCTGTGCATCATATCAGTGACATTATAAACAATTTACAACCAGGAAACTGATGAGTAGAATATTATTAATGGATCTCAGTCTTTCATAGCCCCATTTACTGTACTAATAACACTGGATCCATGAGTAAATAAAGTCATAAAGGTGTTACGTGATACTCAAAGGTTTAGTTTCACAGAGTTCTGGTGTGGAAGCAATTTGCAGTCCATGTTCCATTAAAGAGAATTGACTTAGGAATAACCATCTCCTTATTATCTCAGCAAAGGTTGATGATGTTCATATGTGCATTACTGAGTTAGGCACTATGTGGATAGAAATCTATATAGTAAATGTTTCTGGACTAAGTAAAATATAATCTGGTTGTGAGATACTGCATATGTGCACTAAAAACTTACCTACGTATACAGCAATCAAAAATATAAAAAACAATTAAGTCAATAAATAGGCATTGAGTGCCTATTACTAAAATTATTCCAAACAGTTTTCCAGAAGCAATGGAGCTATTTTAAGTACACTCATCATTCTTGGGTTGCTTAAAACAATTAGATTTTAACAGAAATATCCCAGGATAAAAAGGGATCATTTAAGAAGTAAGAGTACTGTGGGGTGAGAGATCAATTCATGTAGTTGAGGAATTATTTATGCAAAAAATATTTGAACAGGGAACTCTTTAAAGGTCTCAAAAGAGGTATGGTGGTTATTAGAGGCTGAGAAAATATTACACGGTATGCAAAGTTATAGATACATTGTAATTACTGTTGGTAATATTAACCACCACGTATGTGGTACTTACATTTTATACACTGCAGGCAGTTCTTGATTTAAGATGAAGAAGAATTTCTATACATTGGTTTTAAATTGTTTCTCTGAATTAATAGAATAAATTATGTTTTAATAGCCCTTTGACTCCTGTAGACCCCCTGACCCCAAATTCTTACTCATTCCTGAAAAACTCACCGTTAAAAATGAATTCCTTGTTCAGGAATGCTCTCTAAAATTGTAACTATCTGGAAGATTTAGTGCCTTTAACTGACAATGGATTCTTGGACAGTCTGCTTAGAACAAATAGTTTTATTTAAAAGAAGTAAGGATATTAAACACAATATGGAGCACTTTGAACTTCCTTCATTCCCTCTTCCTAGAGGATCCTGAAACAGCTAATCTGAAGGTTGCGGAAATATGCTGGTCTTCCTTTTGGGTTTTGCCAGAGATTGGCTTTTCAAGTGTATGTGAAGAAAGTGATCTTGCCAAGTACAGCTAAATTATAAGATTCATAGTAATGTACAGGAGCCTAACACTTCTTACAAGTCACACTGAGGCTTGAGGAGAGGGGATTGGTAGGGTCAAAATTTCAAGAGTGGATTTCTAACTTAAATGATTTCAGGTCAGTGGAGTGATTATCGTGCCAAAATGTTTTTGATTTCCTGATCTTTATATTTAAAAAATTCTATTAAGAGACTTTCCCATTCCACCCCTTTGATTTAATGCTTTGTTCTGTGTGAAAATTCAATTTCTTCTTGCAGGAGTTACCATTAAAGTTTGCCAGTTTTTTCAGTCTTGTGTTGCATGCATCTAAGAGCATTTTCTGAGAGTCTCTATAGTGAAGAGTAATGGAATACATGTGAGTGAAAGAAAAGGGCAGGGCCAAAGGGACAAAGAGAGAAGGGAACGATTAGAAAGCCCAGGACGAGGTACCCTCGTGTTAAAATTTTGGTCAAGGCTTCATTTGAGTTAGGTACCTCCTCTATAAGAAGTATGTTAACTTTACCAGCAAGGATGGTGTACCGTGCATCACATTGGCTACTCCATCCTATACCATTCCGTAACTACGGATCATGGAACTCATGTGAGGGAGTCATCTGATCAGGTCCTAGTACATACGTGAGAGTAACATTCCTACAAATGTGTGAGTGGGCAGAAAGAAAAGTCCCAAATATCTGAATGGAAGAAAGTAGTGTTTAAATTCAACATTCTGATTTGCATTTCTCTGATAATTAGTGATATTGAGCATTTTTTCATGTGCCTGATTTCCCCTTTTTTAAACTTTTTTATTGATT
This sequence comes from Camelus bactrianus, assembly GCF_048773025.1. Taxonomy (NCBI): domain Eukaryota; kingdom Metazoa; phylum Chordata; class Mammalia; order Artiodactyla; family Camelidae; genus Camelus; species Camelus bactrianus. Next base: position 8,493,964 of record NC_133545.1, read on the forward strand.
TATAATCATTTTACAATGTTATGTCAAATTACACGGTAGAGCACAATTTTTCAATTATACATGAACATGTGTATATTCATTGTCACATTCCTTTATCTGTGTCATGTGCCTTTTGATCATTTGTATGTCTTCCTTGGAGAATTGCTTGTTTAGGTCTTCTGCCCATTTTTGAATTGGGTTGTTTGTTTGTTTGTTTGTTTTTCTTATTAAGTCGTATGAGCTACTTATATATTCTGGAGATCAAACCTTTGTCAGTTTCATTTGCAAAAGTTTTCTCCCATTCCGTAGGTTGTCTTTTTGTTTTACTTACAATTTCCTTTGCTGTGAAGAAGCTTGTAATTTTCATTAGGTCCCATTTGTTTATTCTTGCTTTTATTTCTATTGCTTGAGTAGACTCTTCTAGGAGAACATTTTTGAGATGTATGTCAGATAATGTTTTGCCTGTATTTTCTTCTAGGAGTTTTATTGTGTCTTCTCTTATGTTTAAGTCTTTGATCCATTTTGAGTTTATTTTTGTGTGTGGTGTAAGGGAGTGTTCTAGCTTCACTGTTTTACATGCTGCTGTCCAGTTTTCCCAACACCATTTGCTGAAGAGACTGTCTTTATTCCATTGTATATTCTTGCCTCCTTTGTCGAAGATGAGTTGACCAAAAGTTTGTGGGTTCATTTCTGGGCTCTCTATTCTGTTCCATTGGTCTTCATGTCTGTTTTTGTACCAATACCATGCTGTCTTGATGACTGTAGCTCTATAGTATTGCCTGAAGTCTGGGAGAGTTATTCCTCCAGCCTCTTTCTTTCTCTTCAGTAATGCTTTGGCAATTCTAGGTCTTTGATGGTTCCATATAAATTTTATTATGATTTGTTCTAGTTCTGTGAAATATGTCCTAGGTAATTTGATAGGGATTGCATTAAATCTGTAGATTGCCTTGGGCAGTGTGACCATTTTAACAATATTGATTCTTCCAATCCAAGAGCATGGGATATCTTTCCATTTTTTAAAGTCTTCTTTAATTTCCTTCATTATTGGTTTATAGTTTTCTGTGTATAATTCTTTCACCTTCTTGGTTAGATTTATTCCTAGGTATTTTGTTACTTTGGGTGCTATTTTAAAGGGGATTGTTTCTTTACTTTCTTTTTCTGTTGATTCATCATTAGTGTAAAGAAATGCAACTGATTTTTGAACGTTAATCTTGTAACCTGCTACCTTGCTGAATTCTTCGATCAGCTCTATTAGTTTTTGTGTGGACCTTTTACGGTTTTCTATATATAGTAACATGTCGTTGGCATATAGTGACACTTTTACCTCTTCTTTTCCAATTTGGATCCCTTTTATTTCTCTCTCTTGCCTGATTGCTGTGGCCAGGACTTCCAGGACTATGTTGAATAGGAGTGGTGATAGTGGGCATCCTTGTCTTGTCCCAGATTTTAGTGGGAAGCTTTTGAGTTTTTCACTGTTGAGTACTGTGCTGGCTGTAGGTCTGTCATATATAGCTTTTATTATGTTGAGATACGTTCCCTCTATACCCACTTTGGCGAGAGTTTTTATCATAAATGGGTGTTGAACTTTATCAAATGCTTTTTCTGCATCTATTGAGAGGTATCACCTCACACCAGTCAGAATGGCCGTCATTCAAACATCCACAAATGACAAATGCTGGAGAGGCTGTGGAGAAAGGGGAACCCTCCTACACTGCTGGTGGCAATGCAGTTTGGTGCAGCCACTCTGGAAAACAGTATGGAGATTCCTCAAAAGACTAGGAATAGACTTACCGTATGACCCAGGAATCCCACTCCTGGGCATATATCCAGAAGGAACCCTACTTCAGGATGACACCTGCACCCCAGTGTTCATAGCAGCACTATTTACAATAGCCAAGACATGGAAACAGCCTAAATGTCCATCAACAGATAACTGGATAAAGAAGATGTGATATACTTACACAATGGAATACTACTCAACCATAAAAACCGACAATGTAACGCCATTTGCAGCAACATGGATGCTCCTGGAGAATGTCATTCTAAGTGAAGAAAGCCAGAAAGAGAAAGAAAAATACCGTATGAGATCGCTCATATGTGGAATCTAAACAAACAAAAACAAAAACAAAGCATAAATACAGGACAGAAATAGACTCATAGACAGATTATACAAACTTGTGGTTGCCAAGGGGGCGGAGGGTGGGAAGGGACAGACTGGGATTTTAAAATGCAGAATAGATAAACAAGATTATACTGTATAGCACAGGGAAATATACACAAGATCTTATGGTAGCTCACAGAGAAAAAAATGTGACAATGAATATATATATGTATGTTCATGTATAACTGAAAAATAGTGCTCTACACTGGAATTTGACACAACATTGTAAAATGATTATAAATCAATAAAAAATGTTTAACCTCCCCCCAGAATAAATACAACATTCTGTATCCTCTTCTCTACCAAACAAAACAAAACAAAAAGATGTATTGATGCCATGACAGGAAGTGTTGAGTATCTGACATGTATCAGTGAATAAGAGAGATGATCTTTGTCCTAGTGAAGCATGATTTCTAGAGAAGACAATGTGAAATTAGCCTAGTAAAATAGCATTATCTGGGCTGTTTAAGTGTGATATATGCTATGGAAAAGAGAGAAAAGTAGAGCAGGATAGAAGGACTGGGAATACAGGTCAAAGGGGAAATATGCAGGTTCCACAGAAAGGATGGCTACTAATTAATTCATCTGTGAACATTTATTCCTATGAGTTGAAACACTCAAATTTCGTTAGAAAGGCAGAATTTTCAGGAAACTGCAGGAAGTGAGCTAAGGAAGGAAGGAAGCTACATGGATATAGTTTAATTAACAGTCCTCATTACTTATGAGCCAGTTGTTCAGCTCAGAGCACTCTGGTCTGTAACACAGCACTGTGTGCTGTATGTGGTTTTTGCAAAATGGCATTCCAAGGCAGATCTGAAAGGGGGCCTTTAAATATGAAGAGGAAGAGGACAGGATTGTAAGGATGAGTTCAAAGTTTCCTGGACCACTTACAGAGAGCCAATCACAGAGCCTAGAGAAGAGTAAGTCAGGTCCACCCATGTTGCTGCAAATGGTATTATTTTATTCTTTTTTTTTTTTTTACATATAGTTTTATTTATTTATTTATAAATTGTCATTCTAAGTGAAGTAAGTCAGAAAGAGAAAAAAATACCATATGATGTCACTCATATGTGGAATCTAAAATAAGAAAAAAGAAGACTCAAATGAACTCATTCATCTATAAAACAACAGAAACAGAAACTTATGGTTACGGGGTGGGCTGAGTAAAAGGGGTGGGAAGGGATAAATTGGGAGTTCGAGATTTTCAAATATTAACTACCACATATAAAATAGATAAGCAACAAGTTTCTTCTGTTAGCACAGGGAACTATATTCAGTATCTTACAGTAACGTATCATGAAAAAGCACATGAAAACAAATACGTGTATGTGCGTGACTGGGACATTATGCTGTACACCAGAAATTGACACATTGTAAACTGACTATACTTTATTAAAACAAAACAAAACAAAAACTGAAACAACAACAACAAAGAGTAAAGTCAGTATTGAGTTCAGAACGAGAGGTCATTTTAAGTCTGAAGTTGCCTGAAATCTGAGGGGAAGAATAAAACTGAGAACTCCTTAGAGTCCTCTCAGTGTGGAGAGCTACAGAGGACACCGTCTTGACTTACAATGGCATGAACTTGAAATGACAGACAGGCACTAACGGTGATATTTTGATCCGAACGGAAGAGCTGTTTTAGTCTGAAGGTGATTGGCAGGATTTAGAGGGCTGATTAAATTGTAGGCCAAAGCAAAATCTATGTTTCAAAATATCATTTGTCCTTTAAAAGAGACAGGCTGAGAGATTTTAATGTGGCAAGAGGATGAGGACAGCTGTAATTTACTCAGCACTGAAATGATAAAGAATAAAAAGACCATATTTAGACACCAAATTGAATTTTCACTGCAGAAAATGAATACCAAGAATGTAAATTTTCTTAATATGTCTCCTATTATCAGAAAGACTGCAAGAGGAAACTGGTGAAAATGAATTATAGACAATGCGGAAGTCTGTGTATAGAAAATAATAAATTACCGATAAATGTTTTGTGAGTAGAAAAATGAATGAATATAAATACTTTTGCTTGAATCTGAAGCATTATAATTTGGTTTGATCTTAACACGTTTTTGTAAATGGTGGAAAATAAAAAAGAAGTTTCTCAAATTTGAGTATCAAAAGAGGGAAAAGGAAAGAAAGAATTAAAAATGTATAGAGTTACAATTTGATGTCAGATGACCTGGCAGAGAATTCCTAAAGAAATTCATTGCAATTAAAGAGTTAGACTATATTAGGGTGTTACCCTAGGGTTTCAAATAATGGCAGACCTAAGATTTGTTCCTGGGTATGACTGACTTTTAAAACTTTGTTCTTTTCGTATCACGCTGTCCTCATTGAAGGGAAAGGAGTTCAATCAATTGAAAGAGTGCAAAAGACTCTTTAAATGTCAGTTAATTAGAATTTTATTTTATTGCACTCAAATATTTTCATGGAACAAAATGTATTGAAACCATGAAGTAGAAATCACAAGGAAGAGAAATCATTTGCCTTACAGAATGCATCTTTGGTTCTCTGTCTATCTGCATTGTACGTGTGCACATGTACACATGTGTATGTGTGTATTACCTTTCATGGACAACCATGTGGTAGTCCTTATGTTTATTATCCTACTGAAGTAAAATCACAAACATTTCCAGGTTGTTGACTAACCTTCAAAACATCATTACTAATGCTACAAAATTCTATGGAATTTGTGAACCATTCTTTATATAATCATGTATACATACATATAATTATTGTGAATTTGTGTGCTTAAACATTTTGATAATTTTAATACATTGCAGTTCTTGTTTGTAATGATGCTCAGACAGATCCATCTTTGACTGTTACTAAGAGCTTCGAGGAGGTCCCAGAGGGCTTTTGACTTTATCCTGGGTATCTTTCATATTTGCTTGCTTCCTGAAATGACAGAAGAGTCTCAACTTATCCAACACATTGCCTTCCCTGTATTTACAGCCAGACGTACTTCCAAGGAGTCTTTGTTTATTTAATATAAAATAATACTTAGAGTCAGCAATATGGCTGTTGGGGAGCTTCATGGGTTGGCCATTGTTTTTAAATGTTTTTAGTGGAGAGGGCTGGGGAATGAATGTGTGGTTTTCCCTTTTAAAAAAAAATATAGTATGAATTCATGATGGTGCTTCTGATGCAAAATCAGGAGAATAGTTAAAAAAATTTTTTTAATTAACCTAATTTCAACAGTCTTACTTTTGTACCCCCTTTCTTCCATCAGCCTGATCCCTATTCTCAATGAAATATAATACTCATTAACTTTCTTCTATAATACACACGAAAAGTCTTGGATTAAAACTATCAACAATATCATCACTCTTGTATTATCAAAAAGTTGAATAAGGGTGTTTGTAGTACTTTTTGTTTGTTCTTAAGGCACATCCTATTAAGGGACTTGCAGAAAAATTACTTGTGTGTGAAATCATGTGGCGTATTTTCTCTTTGGGTGGGTATGCTACCAACTAAATGAATAGCTCATTGTTTTATTAGGCCTTTTATTATTAGGGGATGATTTTTTTTAGCCTAATTGTTCATAATTTCTTTCACATATATCCAAAGTCAAATCTACAAAACATGGTGTATTCAATAATTTCTATTTTCTAGTCCTGTTCCTTCCACTCTACTCTTTCCTCCTTCCAATATAGAACCTTTTTGTTGTTTATATAAATATATACCTTTAAATTTCTTTTTATTTCAGAATGTATTTCTTGAATTGCTCTGTTATTGCTTGTTTTATTCTATTGTTTTGGTTTTATTTTCTTTCTCTTCATTCTTTATTATTTCTCTATATTTCCTTTAGTCCTTCCTGTGTCTTTCTTCATTTGTTAATGTTGAGTTTTTTTTTCATTTTGTATTTTTGTGGCATTATTTTGTTTATCATGTCTATCCACTTTTGTGCTCCTTATAGTTTGTTTTTTTTTTATTATATAGTTTTAATTTATTTAATACATTTTAATTTCTTATTCTTTCCCCGTTTTCTCTTAGCTCTCTTTTCAATTTCAATTCTTGCCCCCTTGTTGCCTGTGTATTTTTTTTCTAGATAGGATTTTGCAGTGCTTTCATATTTTCTATTATTTTATTAAATTATTTTAGTTCATTAAAAAAAGTCAAATCACAGTTTTCATTTGTCATGGGGTGTGCTTTCTGGCATCCCTTCATTTGTTTGTATACAGATTTTCCTGCTCAATTTTCATTTCTTACCCTATTTCAATATGGGGTTTAAATGCAACCCTTTTCTATCACATGTGTTTAAATGAAGTCTTTTTTCCCCTACACTCTTAGAAAGGAACTGTAGCAGATAATGGCTTTGCTCCTGCAGATCCTCTGCGAGCCCCACTTTTTCCATACCTGGTATCGCTGGCATCAGTGTGATTTAGCTCCCTACAGCCTGCACCTGCTCTCCTTCCTCAACTCATGCCATGTGCTCTTGTGGACTTGCGCTGAGACTCTGCACATCAGGAGGCAGTTCTTAAGGAAAAGCCCTAGCCTGGCTCTGTTCCAGATTATTCTTATATTCCATTGGCCTAGGTGAAGAGATGTATAGCGGTTTGAGAGGAAGATTTTGACAGAAGACTGATAAGATAAAAGAATGAATACTGGGCAAAACACCCCAGAATGTGTTGTTTAAGAGAGCGAAGGATTTTAATTTTCGTCCTGACTCAGATCTTTGACATGGCCTGAATCAGCCACGTAGAAACACTCAGTAACCTCACTGGAGGCTTGATTAGAGAAACACACACATTCTTACCAAAGGAGACAGTGACTTCATTAGAGATAATTGACCTTCTTATATACGTTTCAGAGGATAAGTGAACACACTGAAGACTTATTTATTGACACCATATGGTTCCTCCTCACAGTGATACTCAAATTATGTCGGACTAGGCTAATCAACACTAAATAGCTCATCAAAAGGTCTTCCGTTCTAAGATGCTGTTGTAATCCTGGAAGCTTTTCGATACTTCCTTGGACCCAAAAGCGCTTTATACGCTCTTTTATTCAAAGCATGCCAAATTTTTAGTAAAGCAGCCTGCAGGAGTTAGCCATAATTTTCAAATTATAAATGTCATTTAAATGCTGACCATTCTTTATTAATTATATGGTTTCTATAACAATTTCACAACTACTGTCAGATTTTGTGCTAAATATTGCAAAGGTAGCAGCCACCACCCCTGCTCTCAAAGAGTTGACATGCCTTGCATTGAGATCTGATTTGCAAGCAACAAAATGTGTCTCCCCAGGGTACATGCAGGAAAGAAGTGTTTGCAAAAATATTAGGGCGGCTCAAAGAATTTCTCAAAGTCTCGGCACTTGGGAGATCCAGGCTCAGAGAACAGAAAAAAGAGGGACTGTCAGTTGGAGCCAGAGTCAAAACTCACAGCTCAGAAATCGGTCTAGTGAGACCACCACTGCTGGTGCGCGTTTACCGCCGTTCCTCTAGAGACTGCCCCTCTTCATTTATTATAGACTGCAACTACGATGAAACCTCTTCATCCCCGCTTTCCTGTTTTTCTCCTGGTTACTGACTCCAGAGGCGATGTTCTAGGCAGGTACCAAGGTCACAATGTTCATCACAAAGCCATGTCAAGAGACGTAGCTTTGCTAGCAGGAGACAGGCTCAAGATTTATAAGATGGTTCATACAATATGGACCATAGTATAGATGGTCCTATAATATGGAGAAACAGTATCCGCTGTGGACTGTCAGCATGCTCAAACAAAATCTAGGCAACACAGAGGGATGTATTGAAATGCGTTTTGATCTGTAAAAATTAGAGCCATAAACCTACCTCATCCAGAGTTAAGCCGTACAATGGATATGCCTTTAATGGTACCAAGTCACTATTTTATGGTTTTCTCCATGTGATAAATAAATGCCTGTTACTCAGATCCTAGTAATTTTTAGATTTTTTTCTTAATATCTACAATTATTTCTAGACTAATATGATACTGATAGAATATGCAGTATATATTATGTGTTGTATATTTGTTATATATTATCTGTAGAATATTTCACAGTTCAAAGATCTGACCACAATTCATCTGCTCCTGAATTCAGTAGGTATAAAATGTAACACTTCAGAATCGATGGCACTAGAACTTTTCATAGCCTGTTCCCAGCCTATCTTTCTGGTATCACACTCTGCCATTCTCCTCCATAAAATTTATGCTTCAACTCCTGTTTTCTACACGTGGCATACAGTTAAAAACGTCTGTGCTTTTACTTGTGGTTTTTCCTTGACCTAGAAGATTCCTTCCCCTCCTTGACCTCCTAAGAGAATATAACTTATGTTAAGACACAGCAGGAATGTCACTTTCCCTGTGAGCCCACTGTTAACTTTTTCAGAAAAGAAAATAGACGTTGTTGGTTTAAAAAGATTTTTTTACACTAGCAATACGTTTCACAGTGGTTTCATGGGTGAGTTTCCTTGCAAGAGTATGAGATCTTTGGGAACCTGGGGTAGTATCTTAGACTTCTTTGTGTGTGTGTTTAAAAGCCCCTAGAAAAATGTAAATATTTACTAAATATTTTGTTAAATTACACATTCTTACTAAGTGATTTAAAACTGTTCCCTCATCTGCTGATTCTTTAAACCTTGTGAAAATTCTAAGGTGGTAATTTTTTCCTGTTACTGTGTAAAAATTTTCCAACAACATATGGGATAGAGAATTATCATAACCACAAAGTAACAATGTCATTCTTAAGATGTACCACATTCAAAGATTAAGTCACACCAGTTTGAAGTGGAAGAATTGATAAATATCAAATTGAAAAGAATGCCAAACTGGTCATTTGTTGGCTCGATGAATATTCATACAGATACTACACACATTCAGTTTGTTAAATGCCCCTTCTTGTTTTCATTCAATACCTGCAGATATGAGTTAGAGTCAAACAGGAAGTGGGAGAAATTTATGTTATGCTAGACGAGTAAATTCACATCGATTATTGTCTCAAAATATACTAGTGTTTGTTTGGGAATATTTGCCAGGTGGTATTTGTTGAGTTCCAGCACCGAGCCGAAGACAGTTGCATTCACTTTCAGTTAAAATAATAACATCTACCATTTATTAGTTAGAAAGTGAGAGCCAGATGCTTTGATAAACACATTTCTTGGATTAAGTGTGTTAATCCTTGAAACAACATTTAAAAACATTGCTAAGATATCATTTTAACACGCGTGGAGATTGATAGTTGGAGTGGTTGTAAGGTAGACATAATAAAGCTCAAACCAGGTTTCTACTGGATTAGTCTGTCTCCAAAGACTTGCATTTTTCATTGCATTATCACGAATGGGGAAAAAAAAAGTTACTCAAAAAACAGCCCTTGCAAGCTATCTCTGTATGAAGCCTCTCTAACACTTGAAATCTCGAGTATGATCCTGATGGGTGTGCTTCTGCTCAGATAAATTACTGGATGCCCAACACATCTGCCTAGCTGCGTCTCCCTGTTACGTGCTTGTATCACCACGCCTGTCTGGTTCATAATCACACTGCTTTTTCGTAACTATAGAATGTCAAAGCGTAAGAGGTATCTGTATCTCTAAGGTTGTGACTCTAGCTAGGAAGTAAGAATGCAGAGTTAGCAAATAGAACCTGTTTGTTAACAAACCGAATCCATTTCCTTAAGTTGTTGGAACAGGATAATTGATGGATCAAAGCTACGGAAGGCTGACTTCTGATCCAGACATGGCGGAGTAGCTGGTTTCAGATTACCTTCCACAGTAAACAATTATACAGCTGGAAAAATTTGTGAAGAAACAGTTATTATACAGCAGATCATGCAGGACTTCAAGTCTTAAGAGAAAGGAAATAAGCTCCACGTTAACTGCAGCTTTTCGCCTGGGAGCATTTTCTAATCTATGATGCAGAGAAATAAAATATAAGAACAAAAACCAATCTCAGTAGATGGGGAAAAAAAAAAACAGAGAATGGAGTGTGGCATTGCTAAAGCAGCTAGAATTTGCAAGATATGGTCCTGGAGAGGATTTCAAGATTTACTATAAAGCTACTGTGCTATCGTATAAAGCAACGATAATTAGGAGTGTGCAGCTATTGGCATAAAGATAGAAAACTAGCTCAAAGGAATAGAGCAGAGAATCCAGAGAAGGCTCACAAATATATGGCCAATTTTAATTCTAGACAATACCATAAACATGGCTAATTAATTTTAATTTTAGACAATAGCACCAAAAGAAATCAATAAAGAAAGAAAATTATTTTCAACAAATGGTGGTGTAACACTGGGTATTTTATGAGAAAAAAAATTTAATTTCTAACTGGAACCAACAGAAAATTACTGGAGATAAATCTTGACCTAAACATAAGAGCTACAACTTTGAAGCTTCCAGAAGAAAACATGGGAGAATAGTGTTTTCAAACCGTGGTAAACAGATTCGTTATAACACAAAGGACACTGTTATGGGTTGAGTTGTGTCCCTCTTCCCAAAATTCTTATGCTGTATTCCTAAAGCCCAGTACGTTGGACTTTGACCTTATCTGCAAATAGAGTGTTTGCAGATGTAATTATTTAAATTTAGGTGAGGTATCAGAGTGGACACTGATCCAAAATGACTGGTGTCCTTATAAGGATGGAAAATTTGGAAACAGACATATTCAGAAGGATAACGTGAAAACACAGGAAGAAGACGGTCATCTACGAGGCAAGGAGAAAGGCCTCAGAGGGCATCAACCCTTTTGACACATTTATCTCAAATTTCTAGCCTCCAGAACTGTGAGAAAATACATTTCTCTTATTTAAACCACCTAGCTCGTGATACTTCATTATGGCAGTCCTAGCAAGCTAATACAAATACTAACCATATAGGAAAAAAAAACCCTAAAATTATAAATTGGGCCTCACATCAAAATTGAAAAAAATATTTTCCCACCAAAAAGCACCAATAAGAAAGTGAAAATGAAAGCCACAGACTGCACAAAAATATCTGTGACAAATATCAGAGAACTCCTGTGCAAAATACGGACAGAGCTCTTACAAGTCATAAAGTCAAGTAGCCCAATTCAAAGTGCACAAAGCCTTCAACTTCTACTTTGTGCAAAAAAGACATCAGAATTCCAAATACATAAATAAATACATGCTCAACATCATTAATCATCATGAAATTGAAAATTAAAACCACAATGGGATACCACCCCACATTCACTAGAATTGCTAGAATTAAACACACACACACAGACACACACACACACACACACACACACACTCTGTCTCCATTGCTGGGAAGGTTATAGTGGAGGCATTGATCTCAAAAATTGCTAATGAGTACTTAAAATAATGGAACTTCTTTTGGACGCTCTTTTCTGTTTCTAATGAAATTAATCATATGCTAACCCTATGACCCAACAATTCCACCCCTAGATTCACCAAGCCTATGTCTTCAAAAAGAATCATAAAATTAAATCAGCTTTATTCACAAGAACCTAACCTGGAACAATCTGACATTTCCATCCATAGGAGAATGGCTGGAAGTACTGTAACATACTCATGCAATGTAATATAATTCAACAATTAAGAAAAATGAATTACTTATTTATGTAAAAACATAGATGAATCTCAGAAGCACTATGAATTGTGAAAGAAGCCAGACAGAAAAGAGTACATATGCCAAGTTGAAGAATAGGCAAATGATTAATAATGGGGATAGCTGTTGTCAATGTAGTGGTTGGAGATACAGACTAGAAGAGGCACTGAGGTGTACTGAAATACATCAGTACTAACATATAAAGATCTGATACTGACATTTAAGAAATACGATTAAATCAATTTTATTGATAAATTAAAAATTAAATAAAATTAGCAATGAACTGAGGTTAAGTATGTGGAATTAAAAATTTCAAATGTGACAACTTCTCTATTTACTCCTGGGAGCATTTTATGGCAGAATAATTTTGACTTATCATGTAGCTAAAGAATGACATTTATATCCTCTTAATGAGCTGAAAACCCTTGTCATAACTTAGGCTGACTCAAAATATTAAAATATTTATAGAGCATGGTAAAGTAGACTATGGAAAAGTGATATGTATATTTAGATTCTCTCTATATATACATTTCTTTGTATATTTATATCTATAGCTATATCCATGTCTGTATCTATATCTATATGTGACTTTCTGTGATTTGGACAGTCATGAGAAGCAATGGCAGATCAAAGATAAACGTTTCCTAGGAATTTCCTTAGCATTGTGCAAATTAATATGTTTTCTATTCTTAGCACATTTTGGCTTTGGTATAGCAGTCTACCTGGTAGTGGTTGAGTGACTATTTCTTGTTTCATTTGTTTTCAGGTATTGATTTATGTTTACAGACTTAAATATGTTGCCTATTAGTCACTTTAATAGTATTTGCAATCAAGTACGCATTTTAAACATGATTTATCCATATGTTCAGGACTCCTGTTTGTTGGCTGCTGAAGACAAGAGGGTAATTTCTGCAGACATGTTCAAGGACTCCAGAGTTTACTTGATGCATTAACGAATGTGTAGCCATTTTTCTCAGATACACTTGATGAAAATCTACAGAGAGTTAGGTCAACTGGAAAATACTAAATATAAACTAACTTTTCTGCATAAGTTTTGGTAGCAAAGAAAAGCTCAAGGATCACTCAGGGTTTTAGCTGGCAGGTGTTTGCAAAGGGTCATTTACATATGATAAGATACAAACGCCTGTTTCCACTTAAATCACTTAAAAGATGGGTGTAAGGAGGTGACTTCCACCATCTTCCTTCAACTTCTAAATGACTTCCAGGTGGTAAAAAAGGAACGGCATAGGATTTTTCAAAAATTGTGCTCTACTGAATTCTTCCATTTTTAGAAGTCCCGATTCTCAAAAATTGAAATTAACTTTTCCAACATCTCTGTGGGGAAGGAAACTTTAAACTTTTGATGGTTTCAGAATCATCTCTGCTTTACTTTAGTTTTTCAGAGTTAAATGCTTATGCATTTTATGAGTTAAAAACAATAGCTTCATTTGTGATGAATTTAGTTATACATAGTCTTTGACTTTATTCTGATCAATAGAAAAGGCTATTGGACTTTAGGCAATAAACAAGAAACCCCACTGAAACAATGAAATGTATTCAATACTTCTATAATTTCTTCCATCTGCTTTACTAGCTAATAATTACAAAAACCAACTAGAAAAGAACCCAAGGTCACAAACTCTGAAGTCTTCATCTTATAGGTATATAAGGAGAAAAATATTTAGTTGGAGAAAAATTTATACTCTAGATATCTTGGTTCTGTCCCCTGCTTATATCCCCTGGGTTAGGGTTAGGGGACAGAGCCAAGATACCTAAAGTGTACATTTTTATAGATCAGTGCTTCTGATAATGCCATTCTGTGCTTCATTTCAAATATAAACGCCCATCTTTGCACAAACTATTACTACTTCACTTGACCATACACACGTATATGTCATTTATATGTTCAGCGTGTACCTATGCATGCATTTCACTAAAGCTCTGATGTTAATTTTTGTGAGGAAGACATATTGCCTGGCCTAATTTTCACAAAATGAGAGGGGGAAATTGATGCACAAGTTTCCTCACAAAGAGTTTAAAGTAATTTTTTTCATGACTATTTAGTTCTTTAGTTTAAGCTCATCATATCTGTTCTAGAATGAGTCCTGGATTTGGTAGCTAAAGCAGTGTGTTTGATGAGGGGGATGCTGTGATTTGGAGGAGATGCACCGAGACTAGGGGCCATGTCCCTGGTCTTTGAGGAGCGCTGAGTTTATGTGTGTGAGACACTCAGAAGGTCTCCGCCATAGAGCCCCTGGCTGACTTCCAGACAGTATTGTTCGTACCGGTGCCCCTGATGACGCTGGGCGTCTCGTGTGGCCACTAACTTTCAAGTGAGCTTTCCCACTATTGCTGTTCTGAACTCTGGCAGTAGATTCAGCGACAGTTCCTTCCAGAGAGCAAAATGGAGGCACACCTGTCCTTCCAGTGGGTGCACAGTATCATTTTTTTCTCCTAACCTGTCACATGGATTATTCCACGATATGTTTTGAAATCCATACTTTTTTTTTTTTTTTTTTGGTGAATGGAGGTACTGGGGATTGAACCCAGGACCCTGTGCATGCTGAGCACACGCTCTACCGCTGAACTATACCCTTCCCTGAAGTCCATACTCTTAAAACAAGAGTATATTATCTCTTATAGAGGTTACAAGTGAAATAACATGGGGCGAGCTGTTATTCCTTTCTCTGCCTGTTGTAGGATACGGAATTTGGCACAAGGTGCCACAGGTCCATTCATCCTCTTAGTAGCAAGTGCTTTAATGGCATGCACATTACCTCAGACATCACGTGTGACTAATCAGCAGTGCGTCCCCAAGCACTATCTTAAAAGGCATTGAAGAGTCAGTCAGATCGGACTCAAGAGTAGATCAAATGGCTTAGTGATGCAGATCACCCAGTTTGGCAAATGGGTTTTGTCTTTGATGCTTTACTTTATGAAATCAGAAATGTGGGACATTACAGTCTTGGCTAGAACTCAGGACAATTGTTTGGAGATGATCTTTGGCCAAGTATATTGTCATTCTTTATGGAAAAAGGCCATGGCCACCTTTGAAAATCTTGTTGTTTATTCAATCTAAAGGCTACAAGCTTGAGTTTTAAATTCAGACATGAATTTAAGTCCAGTTTTGCCATTTGTTCATCAAACTCTCTGTCCATTTCCATGTCCACTTCCACACTGGTAAAGAAGAATAAATTAAAAGAACCTACATCTTTGAATGGCTGTGTAGTTTAAGTGAGATAATCCATGTAAGTTTTAGGTAACATCTGTGTTATGAAGATTTAGATGATTTGATATAGAACTTCTAACTCTCAAGGTTTGTTCATGCTGAGATGCGGAAGTTTTTGGAAAGCCCTTTATCCACATCCATATTCAGACCTATACACATATATGTGACTTTTACTAGGTACATGTCTTTCTAAACATGAGCATTTAAGAGTTAGATTTTGTTCCTTTTTTACACCCAAAATAAAACTACATCTCTAAGATAATGCAAGATTTCATGAATAAGCATATAGCATTTATTCATTCTGCAAATATCTGAGTGCCTACTGGACTTTAAGATCCTGCCACTGATAGAGTGCATATCTTAATGAGTACAGTTGTACAATAAATACACAAATAAAAAAATTATGCAATGTATTGTGAATGTTTATATGTAAAACAGAGTAATGTGATAGGTAACTGTTTGAGGAAGTACTAATAATAGTTGCACCAGAGCATCAAAGATACAAACCCACTTGCCAAATGGGATCCAGGGAGACTGACATTTAAATTGATTCATGAGTGGTAAGAAAGAGCCAGCTGTCTGGAGTAGCGTTCTAACCCAAAGAAACAACAACTGCAAGTCACAGGCCAGTATGACCACAGCAACCAGGTTAGGTCACACGGGCTTCGTTAACACGTTAAATGTTACTCTGATGACAACGGGAAGCAATTTAAAAGTTTTAACATTATTTCACCTCTTGGACATTTTTGGAAATACCACCATTCCCTTTCCTTTCACAACACTTTGGGGAAAATTCTTTCATTTTTCACTAACATATAATCATGAGCAAATCTCTTGGGATCTACTCTTACAATACACTGAGAATATAACCAAACCTCCACCTTTACTACTTTGGTCCAAACCATCATCATCTCATGACTCATTCAGGCAGTACGTTGACTAAGACAGAGCTTCGCATGTAGGAAGTTTATTAAAGGCGGCTCTTGGAGTCAGCACCTGTGAAGGAGTAAACAGAGCAGGATCAAGTGGACTTGACCTGCTGTTCAGTCACAGAAGGGAGATCAGATGGTGCTACAGGCATCCCTGGTGCTGACATGTCTTCAGCGTTGTCCCACCTGCAGGCAAGAGTCCCGGGACGTTACACTTCCCGCCTCATTCCATCTCTGTTCTCAAAATGCAGGGTTTTTTCCTTCTTAAGAATAAAAGGGCCTTAAAAAAAAAAAAATAGGCCAGTACCACTTAACCATGGGTCAGAAAAACCTCTCTTTATCTCTTTAAGCTTCCATATTACTTTGATTTTTCAATATTAGACTGTCAGCTTTAAAAAAAATTTCCATAATGTAATTTGTCAGTTTCTGATTTCTATTAATCAGCTGCTTCAAAACTTTATCCAGATTTCCTTTAGTTCACTATCATGATGGTCTGAAAGTCCAAAAATAAAAAGAATCATGATTAAGGGATACTGCACATTTATAAAGTTATCTTTCTCACATATGAATTGATTTGGGGATTTTTATAACATTTTGATACTAAATGCCATGTAAATAAAACCCTGGTGTGCTACTCAAAATGTTTTTGACCACACCTCTAAAAGTACCTTGAAGTACAAAAAGTTACAAGTTATAAATTAATTATTAAATATGATAATAAAATAATGAGTAGAAATAGAAAATTAAGTATGTCAGAAAAATGGTGATGTATGATTCAGAATCAATAAGTATGTATTTATTAGTATATTCATTTAAAATGATATATTTTGTGTCTCACCTTGTTTAATTCTCTTAAAATTCCCTGTAACATAGACCTCCTTATTTTCATTCCTTATATGAGAGGCTCAGAGAAACAGTTAACCTTCTACATTGGGATTTTGAAACTTGGAGTCAGAATTTAAACTCAAGAACTCTAAATTTCAAGTTCATAGGTTTTGAACAGGTGACCTCTTGAAATAATGAAGAATACTGAATTATGTCATCTTGGCTTAAGTGTAACATGAATAACAGGAGGTCACCTATGTATGGATAATTGAAAACCAGTAATTGGATTATAGGGAGCAACAAACGAAATTTCAAAGAGGAGTTAAGATTGATATGACTTCTAGTAGAATGAGAAATTGGACAATGATTTCTTTCCATATAAAAATTTAAATATTAAGTGAAATGAAGTGAAGTTAAATAGAATAATCTTTACTGAGTTTTTTTTTGGGGGGGTGGTGAGGGAGGTAATTTGGTTTATTTACGTATTTATTCTTAGAGGAGGTACTGAGGATTACATCCAGGACCTCATGCATGCTAAGCATGTGCTCTACCACTTGAGCTATACCCTTCCCCTTAATCTTTACTTTTGAAAAGAATCTCTTTGAAATATTTATTCTCTCTCTATAGACTGAACAGCTTCAGACAGAAACAAAAATGGAGGCAGATAATGATGGCGGACTGTGGGCAGGCTAGCCACATGGGCGCCTTTAATGGGTGCAATGAGTCAGTAAAATAAAAAATGTGTGCTTATACAATTATAGGCCCTGTAAATATTTCCTTACATGGGAATGGTATAGACCTTCGAGTACCGACACATTCCTCCAACTATCTGGTCAAATATGATATAAGAAGCAAAGGATAAGAGTCTGAACTTCCAGGCTCCCTCACCTGTGGATAAGAGTTCCGTGAGGGCGGCTTAGGCTGGAGAAAATTGAATATGCTTTTATGAAGAATAAAGGAAAACAGCAGTGAGCCACATCCACTCCTGTTAAACCTAATGTCATGCAAATCTTTTGCACTTCTTGTCTGCTATGCTGCCGATAAACTGAAATGAAGACTGTTTTTCTCTCTAGTCCTTAAACCTGGAAGAGCCTGGGACTGGGCTGGCAGAGCTGGATCGTATTTGGTTTCAGGACCCGTCAATCACTGCCTTGGTGACTTCCTTTGTTCTGATAACTAAGTCTCATGCTGCCTCTCAGATGATCCAAAAATTCTATTTTGGTTTTCTGCTGAGATCTGCCCTAACTGAATAGCCTCCCATATCTGCACACTTTTGTTCCTTTTCATTTGCATTGAAATGGGCCTGCGTCATGTCCCAAATCCCTTATGGTCCCTCTGTGTGCAGTCAATTACATTGAAAAAGCTAATTTGTGCTAAGTTTTTAATGGTCCATTTTACTGCCCTTCTGAGGAATCATATTTATCTACAATACCAATCCCAAGTAATATGGTCAACCTGAAAGAATTACGGTTCCACTGGAGGATGAGACTAATGAAAGCATTTCACAGAAGGAACCCCGCTTACTTAGCCCCCTAAATCTCTGAAAGTGGTGGGGAGAGGAGGTGTGTACGGGGAGAATTTCCCAAGGAAGTGGTTGATGTAATTGTTGCTGCTCGCTCACTAACGATAACAGTTGCTCAGAGAATTCCAGCGCAGTCTGGTTCTCCTCTATTTCAGCATCTCACCATCAGCACACGCAGCAGGACCCCTCAGGCCTCTGTGCCTTGTCACAGGCTCTTCCGTTTGTTTGCCATGTCCTTACTAGTTCTTCTGAAATTGTGTTCATTCTTGAAGCCCCAGTTAAAATATATCACCTCCTCATTAAAGACACCCTCTCTTGTTTTCAGGAAAACTTAATTTTTTGTCTGCTTGTTTTTCTTATAATTTGGTCCACCAGGTAAATAGAGCAGTTATAATATTGTGTAGTAGTTACCTGATTTTTTTTTTCACCTCCCAGACTAAAACTATTCATCAGTTGCAAACATCCGTTGTGAAACTTTGTGTTCTTTTTCAGGGCTTAGCTTGGTGCCTAATATAGGGAAACAACTAAATGAATGAGTGAAGAATGAATATAAGGCCTTATAAAAATGTAAAATAATGAGGGAAAAAAAGGGAAGGAGTTTCTAGCAGTTACCATCATCGAGATTAATCTGATGGGTAATTTTATGTGTCACCGTGACAAGACCAAGACCATATGATGCACAGATATTTGATTAAACATTTCTAGGCGTGTTTGTGAAGATGTTTCCAGATGAGATTAGCGTTTGACTTGATAGATTGAGTAAAGCAGATTCACCTCCCCGTTGCAGGTGAACATTGTCCCATCCGTTGAGGGCCTGAACAGAACACACAGAAACAAGGAAGGGAGCATCTGTTCGCTCTGCCTGGCTGCTACCCTGGACACTGGCCTTCTCCTGCCCTGAGACTGGACTGGAACTTAGCACCATGATTCTCCCTGTCCTCAGGTCTTTGCATTTGGGCTGGAACTACACCACTGCCTTTCCTGGGTCTCCAGCTTACAAGTGGAAGATATGGGACATCTCAGCCTCCATTATCAAGTAAGCTGATTCCTTATAATTAATTGTATACAAACTGTGTATATGTGTGTGTGTGTGTATCCTTTTGATTGTGTTTCTCTGGAAAATCCTGACTGATAGAGTTACTGTCATAGTCAGTTTGGACTGCTATTAACAAAAAATCATATACTCAGTGGCTCAAACAACAAACATCCACATCTTACATTTTTGGAGGCCAGGAAGTCCAAGATCAAGGTGCTAGCAGCTTTGGAGAGCCTTTTTCTTTGGACAGCCTCCTTCCTGCTGTATCCTCACATAGGAGAGAGAGAGAGGACTCTGGTCACTTCATTTTCTTATAAGGACACTAATCCATCATGGGGGCTCCACTCCCGTGTTCTCATCTCATCCTCATTTCCTCCCAAAGGCCGCAACACCATCACACTGGGGATGAGGGCTTCAACATAGGAATTTGGGGTAGAAACACACAGTGGGCCTATAGCGGTTGCTTAAGAAAAAAAAAATCCTGTTTCTGCCATAGAGATATTATAAGTATCAACATTAGTCATGTTCATAAATTATGAAATTGAGTTAAGAAATTGCAGTGAGCCCAGTCTTGTGGACTCGTGTGATTTGATGATGATATCTCAGCTCTCTCATGCCAAAAAAAAAAAAAAAAAAGAGAGAGAGAGAGAGAGAGAATTACGTTTTTCACAAAAGATGGCAGTTTCATTTATGTAGACTTTCATATGAGGGAAGACTTGAGGGACAGAGAATTTTGTAAGTCTACTTGCTCTTAATTTATATCTCACTTATTTATGCCTCACTAATAAATTTGGAGTAGTTTTTGCTTCAAAGAAACTTAAGCATAAAAATTTGCTGAAAACTAATATTAGTCAATAAGTCAATCAACTACCAGGTTGTAGGTAACTTCATGATGTATTTTGTCTCAAGCTAATGATATTAGTCCTTTTTTGGGTTTTTTAAAATTCACTTCTAATCAGATAATGCTATTATGCTTTTCTCATTTTGTGAACATCTGCTCCTTAATTATTCCCATTTTTATTATTACTTCAAGAGAAGACAAGGTATTTTAGTTGTAACTAGGGAGCAAACATTATCCACATGTAGGTGTAAAATAAGATTGTATTAAAAGCTCACGGTGAAAAAGAATGCAACAATGAATATACGTATGTTCATGTATAACTGAAAAATTGTGCTTGACAACATTGTAAACTGACTATAACTCGATAAAATAAAATTGAATAAATAAAATTAAAAAAATAAAATCTGGGAGAAATTTTAGAGGGAGACAGTATCTATTACAAAATTTAGAATTTTTTGTGTCTTGTAGAAGAACATATTAAGCTTACAACAGTATCACTGAGAAGAATGTGAGTGGCTTAGTGAGTGTCGCTCAAATTAAAAAACAAAATAAAACCAAAAATACAATATAATTATTGTACTATCTATTTACAACACATTACAAAATCTGTGAAGATATCCTCATTGGTCGGCATGAAAGCCTTTTCATTCCAAAATGTGTTAGAGTCTGGAAGGATAAAACCATCCTGAGGACATACAGCACCCTAAAATACTGTTTCAATATAAACTATTTGAACAGAATCACTTTGAAAAAATATCTGAAATTTGTTTTCTGGTTTTAAAGTCACCTTTTATTTTTCTCTATTAGGTCTAATTAAACATGGCAAATGAATGACCTAAATTCATAACAATTATGAATGTGGCTTTTAAAAAATACATTAAACTGTACTTCAGTAAAAAATACACTAAATTCTTTGGTATACCTCTAATTGTATCTTGCAGGCTTCTGCTGTACTTAAAAACATTCAAATAAATATGTACTAAGAATATTTTCAGTATCCAAATCAGTCAGCTATTTAATTTTCTCTGTATATGAGTTCTCAGCCATGGGAGCTAGACATCTAGCTAATTATGCAGCTTGTCTGCAGAATACCAATAGATGGCTTTTAGGATTGTGGTGACCCTCAGGAATGATATTTTTGATGATCACATTCGTGCTAGGAATTTTTCTTCTTCTATCCTTTCTCTGCCCCTGAGTAAGCACAGCTGTGGTTATTAAAATGTTGGGGAAAAATAATGCTCTAATACTAGCCCTCTTAATCCCAGGAATTAAGTAACACTTGCTTTGCAATAAAACCAGCTGTTAGGGAGTCACAAAGCAGGAATTCTCTTTCCAGATTTCCTGTCAGTGACAAGGAGACCGAGATAAATTAATAATTTATTTGCCATTCCAGTTTTCCAAATACAGGAGATATTTTCAAAAGTTCCTCTATTCTCTGGAAATAATATATTGTTCCAAATTGAATTAACAGTGTATCTATGCTCCTGACACACGTGTGCAAGTTGTCATTATTTTGTAAAGCTATGATAATGTTGACACGTTGGCTGTGAAATGCTTAAGCAGCCTGCAACCCCTTGATCATCTGCAGCTTAGGGACTGGATTGTTTGCTTAATGTTGTTGGTAGGGAATATCACTGTGTCTGTTTGCCCAGTGGTAGGGGATAGGAATGCTTCCACCGTAATGCTAATTGGAAATAACTCTTACTGTCAATACAAAACAGCAGAATATTCTACTTGTAGAAAAGTTGCCCATTACTTCTCAGGTTAAGCAAGACAGGCAAAAATCACAGCATGGTGATGTTTAAGGAAGTATTATGAATTAAAATTAAAAAGTGAGGGGAATTGGAATAGACATATTTCCCCCTAATCCTGAATCTAGAACATTATGTGTAAAACAAGCCTTATAACACTCTGAAAGGTAGAGACAAGGAGGCAGTCAGGTGAGGAATTTCAGTTGCCAAGGAATGACATGGTACTTAGTTCCCTGGGTTTTCATTTTGCCTCATATATTCCACACTTGAGGCAGGTAGCAATTCAGAAACACCAACAGGGGCAGGAAAAACAAACAAACAAAAGAAAAACGGCTCCAACAAAAGGCTCCTCCTTCCAGCCCTAAGATTGGGCACAAAGCAAAGATGTCCATTCTCACCACTCTTATTCATTATAGTTCTAGAAGTTTTACTGAGTGCAGTAAGGCAAGAATAGGGCAGGATTAGTAAATTAAAGGCATATAGTTTGGAAAGGAAGACGTGAAACTCTCCCTACTTGAGAGAGTATGATTATTTATACAGAAAATCCCAACAAAGTTGCCAAAAGAAGAAAGCCTAGAATAAGTGAATTCAGCAGTGTTGCAAGATGCATGATAAGCCTTTAAAATCAATTGTACTTTTATATATCATAATTGAACACATGGACACAAAAATAATCAAAAATAGAATAACAAATAAATTACTTAGCTATCAATAAAACACTTAGGTGTCAGCCTAACGAAACATGTGCAGGTCTCGTATGTAAAAAACTACGAAATGCCTACCTGAAAAAGGAGAGACATATCATGTTCCTGGACTGAAGGACTCAATGTAGTGGAGATATCAATTCTCCCCAAATCTATATGCAAGTTTGACACAATTCCTACCAAAATTCCAACAGGAGTTTTTATAGATATTGACAAGAACATTCTGAAATTTATTAGAAATTGCAAAAGAACTGTAATAGTTAAAACAACTTTGAAAAAGAATAAATTTGGAGAAATGAGTCTACCTAACGTCAAGACTTTTTATAGCTACAATATTTAAGACTATGTAATGTTGAAGGAAGGATGGACATATAGGTCAGTGAAACAGAATAGGGAAAGCAAAGATAGACCCACACAAATGCAGTAGATTTTTGACAAAGGTGAAAAAACAACTAAATGGAAGAAAGATAGTGTTTTCAACAAATGGTCTGGAGGCAAAACAAACAAATGACAACAAAAATAAAAAACAAACACAAAACCCCCAAACTTCAGAAGCTCAATGTAAGTCTCACACCTAATGCAAAAGCTAACTCAAAATGGGTCATGAGTTAAACATAAAATGTAAAACTATAACACTTCTAGAAAAAACAATCAGAAGAAACTTATCAGGATCTAGGGTGAAGTAAAGCCTTGACACCAAAAGCAGGATCCATAAATTGAAAGGTTAATAAATTGAATTTCATCAAATGAAAAACTTTTGATCTGTGCAATGCTCTGCTGGTAAGAAAATTAAAAAAAAAAGCTACACACTGGAAGAAAATATTTGCAAACCATCCATCTGACAAAGGACAGAATATACAAAAATTCTCAAAACTCAAGAGGAAAGAAAATTCACTTAGGAAAATAAGCAAAAGATATTAAATGGTATTTTACTAAAGAAGATAAGAGGATATACACATGACAAATAAGCACCTGAAAAAATGTTTAACATTTTGGTCACATACAAGCTAACATCAAAATGAGGTGTCACCACGTACTTATTAGAATGTGTAAAATGGAAAATAATGAGGACATCAAATGCCAGTAAGAATGTAGAAAACTGAAGTACTGATATATTACTGGTAAGATGTAAAATGGTATACCCATGCTAAAACACAGTTTGGAGATCTCTTAAAATCTCGAATTCTTAAAGTCTATTGATGGCTATTCAAACTGTGGTATACCCACTCTATGAAATGATACCCAGCAATAAAAAAGAAACACACTATTGATAAACAGAACAGTCTGGATGATTTGCTAGAGCATTACACTGAATGAAAAGGCCAATTCGAAAAGGTTACCTACTGTATAATCTCATTTTGTATAACATTTACAAAATGACAGAATTTTTTAAATGGAAAAAGAATGAATGGAGTGCAGGAAGTGATAGCAGGAAGGAAAAGAGTATGGATATAAAAGCCACACTTCCTATGACTTTCAACTGTATATTTCTTACAATTCAATGTCAATCTATAATTATGTCAAAACAAGAATTTAAAAAGTTTAATTAAAATATTCTTCAGTGAAACATTAGCAAACTGAATCCAGAAAAGTATAAAAAGAGTTACACACTTCAACCAAATGGAATTTATTGCACCCAGGTATGCAAGGCTGTTTCAACATTGAAAAAATCAAATACTGTAATTCATCATATTAATAGACTGTAACAGAAAAGGCATATCAATACATGCAGAAAAATCATTTGACAAAATTCAACACCTATTCATGATAAACTCTCAGTAAACTAGAAAGAAGCGGGGAACTCTCTCAAGTTGATTAATGACCACAAAAACTCTCATATTTAAGGGTGAGAAATGTGAAGCGTTCCCAAGATCATGTAGAAGGCAACACAGTCCCCTCTCATCACTCTTTTTCAACATCATACTGGAAATTCTTACTTTGCAATAAAGCAAGAAAAGGATATAACAGGTATACAGATTTGGAGGAAGAAATATAACTCTCTGTTCATAGAGAACATGATCTCCTATGTAGAAAATCTGAAAGAACTGACCAAGAAACTCCTAGTACTAATACAGAATTATAGAAAGGTTGTAGGATTAAAGGTTAATGTTCAAAAGTCATTATACACACATGCTTTCTTATACACCAGTAGTGAACAAGGAGAATTTGAAATGAAAAACACAATGCCATTTACATTAGCACCCTCCAAAATGAAATTCTTATAAATCTAACAAAACAGAGTCAGCCCTCCACATCCATGGGTTCAACCTGTTGCAGATTGAATGAGCAAAGTTTGACTGAGTCACTAGAGAACCCGTGGATACAGAGAACTGTCTGTACTACACCATTTTATAGAAGAGACTTGAGCATCTGTGGATTTTGGTATCACCGGGGCCCTGAAACAAATCCTTTACAAATACCAAGGAACAACAACTGTATGTACAAAATCTATATGAGGAAAACCACAAAACTCTGATGAACAAAATCAAAGAAGAACAAAATAATGGAGAGACAGTCCACATTCATGGATAGAGAGAATCAGTATTTTTAAGGTATCAGCTCTTCCCACATTGATCTGTAGCTTCAATACAATCCCAGTCAAAATCCCAGCAAGTTATTTTATAAATACCACCAAAGTTATTCTGAAGTTTATAAGGAGAGACAAAAGATCCAGAAGAGCCAACAAAAAATTGAAGGAGAAGAATAACATTGTAGGACTGACGCTACCCAACATCACGGCTTAACCACAGGCACACCTTGAAGATAGCCCAGGTTTGGCTCCAGACCACTGCAATAAAACAAATATTGCAATAGAATGAGTCAGCCATTTTTGTTTTGGTTTCCCAGTGCATATAACAGTTATGTTTACACTATAGTCTACTAAAAGTGCAATAGCATTATGTACAAAAAAATCAATATACATACATTAGTTTAAAAATGCTTTATTGCTAAAAAAAAAAAGTATTACTAAAAAATGCTAACCATTATCTGAACCTCCAGTGAGTCATAGTAGTGACATCGAAGATAATTGATCACAGATCACCACGCAAATAAAAAATAATGAAAAGTGTTGAAATATCGTGAGCGTTACCAAAATGCGACACAGACACACAAAGTGAGCAAGTGCTCTTGGGAAAGTGACCCCGATGGAAGACTTGCTCCGTGCAGGTGACCATAATCCTTTAATTTGTAAAAAATGCAGTTTCTGTGAAATGCAGTAAAACAAAGCATAATCAAATGAGATATGTCTGTATGAAGCTATAGGAATGAAGACTCTGTGGTACTGACAAGAGTAGACAGATCAATGAAACAGAATGGAGAATCCAGAGACAGACCCACATAAATACAGACCAAAGGAGCAAATGCAATACAATGAAGTAAAGATAGTTTTCAACAAATGGCTTGGAACAACTGCACATCCATATGCAAAAAAATAAAATCTGGATACAGAGTTTAAACCCTCACAAAAATTAACTCAAAATGGATCACAGACTTAAATGTGAAATGCAAAACTATAAGATTCCTAGAGGATTAAATAGAAAAAAGCCCACTGAGTATGGTGATGCCTTATTAGACACAACACCAAAGGCACAATATGTGAAAAAATAATTGATATACTTCATTAAAATTTAAACCTTCCTTTTTGTGAAAGACAATATCAAAAGAATTAGAAGACAAGCCACAAACCAGAAGAAAATATTTACAAAAGGCACATCTGATAAGGACTGCTATCCAAAATAGAAAAACAAACAAACAAACAAACAAACAAAAACCTCTTAAACTCAACAATGTGAAAACAAAAATACCCTGAGGAATAAATGGGCCAAAGGCCATAACAAACATCTTACCAAAGAAGATATGAAAGATTCTCCATGTCATATGTCATCAGGGAAAAAGAAATTAAAGCTACAATGAGACACCACTATACAATTAGAATGGCCAAACTCTAGAACACTGACAACACCAAATGTGACAAGGACGTTGAACAAAGGGGAACTCTCATACATTGCTGACGGGAATGCAAATGGTACAACCACTTTGGAAGACAGCTTGATAGTTCTTTACAAAACAAAGCACATGCTTACCACATGATCCAGCAGTTGCATCCCTTGGTATTTACCCAAAGGAGCTAAAAACTTATATCCACGGAAAACACTTGTTATGGATGTTTATAGCAGTTTTGTTCGTAATTGTCTAAACTTGGAGGCAACCAAGATGTCCTTTCACAGGTGAATGGATAAATAAACTGTGTATGTCCAGACAACAGAATATTACTCAATGCCAAAAAGAAATGAGCTGTCGAGCTATGAAAAAACATAGAGGAAAATTAAATGCGTATTACTAAGTGAAAGAAGCCAACTGGAAAAAGTTACATGCCGTCTGCTTCCAACAATATGACCATGTAACATTCTGAAAAAGGTAAGACTATGGAGAAAATAGAAAGATCACTGATTGGCAGGGTTGGGGGAGACAGATGGGTAGGCAAGACACAGAGGACTTTTAGGGCAGTGGAACTATTCTGTATAATGCCACGATGGGTACATGTCATTGTACATTTGTCCAAACGCATAGAAAGTACACCAGCAAGAGTGAACCCTAAAGTAAACTATGGGCTTCGGGTGATTATGATGTGACAAATGTAGGTTTATCCTTATTTTAAAAATGTACCATTGTGGTACATCATGTACCATGATGTTGATAGTGGTGGAGGCTATGGACATGTAGGGGCAGGGGTTTTATGGGAAATCTCTGTATCTTCCTCTCAATTTTGTTGTAAACTTAAAACTGCTCTTTAAGAAAGTCTTTAAAGTCTTTAAAAATACATAGAAATCAATTCAGAGTTTTCAGAATTTTTATTTCGAGTAAGCAAATATGGCAATCCATGGTATAAAGTACAAGATAGTATTATACTGAGTGGAAATGTTGATAATGACTCCATCTGGGGTTTTTATTTAAAATGAAGTCTGGTTAAAAACTATTATACATAGTATTCCAATTGGCTGCTAAAATTCTGGTAAAGGAATTAGGAAAAAAATACATATCAACATTAAAAATCAAGACTTGCTGGAGTGGGGAAAAGTATGCACACATGACAAAGAGAATGGAAGTGGACTGAAAATGGAATCACTATTATTTCCTTGCTCATCATGACTCGGATATGCAAGGTGCATACCAGTCACAAAATGCACAATTCTACTCCATGGATGCCGAGATTTTACTAATGAGAGGACTATAAAAACAGACATGTCTATTAAATTCAGAAAAATAAAAAAATTAAAAGTACATCTAACGGAGCCGCTGATTGCCAGTTGAGGACGTTAGGTAAATATGGGTAAGACACCATCTCTGTCTGGCAGATGATGTACTGGGGTAGAGGGTGGAAGGGAATATTTTCCAAGTGGAGCACAGAGGGTAGGTATTGAACCCCCTGCCACTTATCCTCGCATGTAGCTTTTCTCTGCACCAACAGATTGCACAATGGCACACAGTGACACTCATTGCAAGCTTAGAATCATGAAGAAGGCAGCAATCATTTCCTGCTTTATCTAAGAAGACTGCAATTCCTAAAGAAGAATTAGCAAGGAGATAGGGGCACAATGAGTGGTCCATTGGTGCCTGGGAATTGAATTTTCAGGAAGTGAAGCGCCGACAGCTGCATTTCCACCAGCATTGAGGAATAAACAGCTCTAAAACCTACTACAGCCAAACAGCTGAATATGCTGGATAAATCATGATGTTATTTAAATTTCATCGCTGAGATGGCAGTAAAAATAAGGAGAAATCCAGAAAGGTAGCTTTCATGAAGCCATTGTTATTCCTGAGGTCTTCCCCTACCCCTGGTGATACTGGCTTTCTTTTTGAGGCTTTGGAGCATAGAGAAAGGAGACAACTCCTAAATCACACCAACTTAAGCATGAAAGCCAAGATGCCAAATGGCCAGGTCTTCGGGGAAAGAGAGAAATTCACCCTGCAGAGGGAGACAACAAAAAACTTGATTGACACTCTCATATCCTGCTTGCCTACTTATTAGTTTGCTACCTAAAATTCATAGTACCTTCTGGACTGTATGACCTCAAGCTGGACATCTAGCTGCCCTTCAACAACACAGCTTTCAACTGCTTGGACCCACTTATACGTGAATTTCTTTTACTAAATACATACGACAGTACTACAGGATCCGTGGTTGGGTGAAGAGGTGGGGCCAGCTGCAAAGTTACATATGGATTTTCATCTGCTGGGAGGGTCAGCATGCCCGACGCCCACGTTGTTCAAGGGTCAACTGTATGTTCTAAAGCAGTACTGGGTTGGTAGCAGCCCTAGATACTGAGGAAAGCTAGTCTCTGGAGCACATGTTCAATCCAGACCCTAAAAATTTTCCGTAAGTTCCACAGAACACAAGCTCAGGATCGAATATCCCAAAATAAAAACACATGAAGAAACAAGGCATCAAGAGAATTAGCAGAAAACAACGAGGTTCTCAGAATCGCAAAGACTGGAGATACTAACATTATCAAAAGCAGAATATAAATTAAGTTTATTGATTTTTCTTAAGAGACTCTTAAGAGTATGAGTTAAGAACAAGAGATGGCCAAAAAATGGCCAGGAAGATTTGAAAAGAGTCTATAAAGAGATTCTGGAAATGAATAACAAATTAAATAATAAAAGGATAAGATGATCAAATTATAAATACCTGAGTAAAGAAATTAGTGAATGTCAGTAAATACAAGTAACTATATGAAGCATACATTTTATTTTCTAACTTTCAGGGTTAAAAGAAATGATATAGAACTGAAACTCTGAGATGTTGTAACATATAATTGGTGAGGAATATGACTTTGAGTCTTCTTAGGACCTTGTAAACAATTAAGCAGAGGGGAAATGTTACTAATTTTGGATACTTCTAAGTTTGCATATGAAATTTTGAAGGCTAACCACAAAGAGAATTGACATATAACTTCCAAATAGAAAAGAAAAAAAACCTAAAAATAGAGAAAAATGAAAACTG
The DNA here is from genome assembly GCF_048773025.1 of Camelus bactrianus. Taxonomy (NCBI): domain Eukaryota; kingdom Metazoa; phylum Chordata; class Mammalia; order Artiodactyla; family Camelidae; genus Camelus; species Camelus bactrianus. The sequence continues at coordinate 8,523,503 of NC_133545.1, forward strand.
ATGACCCATATGAGATCATGTAAAAGTCAGAATGGAGTAACTATGGTTTAGAGCACCAAAAGGGAGCCAGTGGCCACTGAAGATGTGGTTTCAGACATGTTCCTGAATCACTGAGAACTTGAATCTTCTCTGAACTCTATCAAACTCAAGGACACCACCAGCCCTTTTCCCAAACAATATCTGTTAGCAGCTGCTAGCTGCAGCCTTATAGTTTCAAAGTCCCCTGCCCCTTTACAACCATGTAATCATTTCAGACCCCAACCAATCCTTGCTTAACAGGCACCCTTACTTTTTGCCAGCTCCAGTCCTAATTCTTGATAATTTAATTTATGATGAAACCTCGTGGTTTTTTGCTTTTATAAGTCTCCCCCAATTTGTAGTTCAGCAGAACACAATTCAAATGTTTCTTGAATCTGGGTCTCTTGGGCTACAGTCCAAACAAACTTGAAATAAATGCCTTTTTATTTCAGTTGGTTCTCCGTTTCGGAAATTTTGGTTAACAAAACCCTCAAGCCAAAGAAAGCAGATGGTAGAAATAACCCCCAATACATGATTAGTCATAACAAGTGCAAATGTACTCAACTCTCCAGTTAAAAGGATGAGATGGATGGAATTAGAAACAAGCAAACAGAACAGCCAACTCTTGGCTGGCTTTTAACAGGAGACAAAATTGAAGCAATAAGGACAAGGAAAATTTGAAATAAAAAGATGGAGGAATGATACGTTTGGCAGCTATAAGCAGAGGAGAGATGGTGTGGATTAAAAACAAAACACAAAAAATGAAGAAATTTGGAGGCAGAATGCATTTCTAGACACTAAGAGGGTTATTACATAATAGAAAAACTAACAGAAGTTGCAGCAACTGAAGATAGCATATACATAATCATATAACCTCAGAGTATTATGAAACAAAAATTGACAAAAATATAAAGCCGAATTAAAAAGTATCTCAACCTAGTAATAGTTCAACAGCAGCTTTCAGCAGTGGAACAAAAAAAGGAATAATAAGAACATAAAATATTAGAACAAAATAATTAATAACCTTCGTCTTGTGGATACACATTTTTATTGCCCTTTGTACCACGAATGGTGAAAAAACGTTCCAAGCACTATTAAAATAATAAACAACAATAATAATAAATAATACTATTACTAATAATAAATGAATAATAAAAAATAAATAAAAATAATAAAATATAACAAAATAAAATAATTAAAAAATAATTAAAACAAACAAACGAAAAAACAAATAAATAGAGGCTACACTTGACCATAAAACAAGAGTCAAAAAAAACTTCTGAAGATTTCTATCACTGATGATCATTAATATTCGCACTGACCAAAATACTATTAAATAGAAATTAACAACAATAATAATCCCCCTAAAAGCATTATAGATTTGGACAATATAAATCACAATAGTAATTAACTTGTATTAAAAGCAGAAAGAAGAAATTCTGTGGCAATTAATACCACTTAGAAGTGGCAGATAAAAATGTTACATATCAAAGCTTGTGAGATAAAGCTATAGCAGGAAAATTATAGCATCCAGTTCTTAGAATAGAAAAGAAGAAAGGCTAAAAAAAAATCTGTGTTATTTAGATAGAAATAAAGCATCAGAAAAAGTCAAAAGTGGTAGGAAATAATAAAGATAAAGGCAGAAAATAACAGTATTAGTAAACAAAGAGGCAATTGGGAAAATGAACCCACCCAAAAAGGGTTATTTGAAAACATTAATGAAACTGAAAAGGCTCTGGTGGCATTGCTTAGGAAAGGAAGGGAGCGAGAGAGGGCAAATAAATAATATTACAAGTAAAATGAAACGTACTTGTAGCAAATGGAGTGGTAGATGGAGCTGAGTGGAAATCTGACACGTAACGATCTGAGATGAGGTTGTTACAGCAGTTTGGATACTAGCACAGCTACTGAAGAGGTCATGCAGAAGAGTGGAGGGATAATTACAGGAATAAACTCAAGCAGTCTGCCGTTTCTATGCGAGTGGGATAATCTATAAACACAAGAATTCCGAAATGTGCAACCAGTCACAGAAAGGATGATTTAACACAGGTAACATCAAAAGGATTAGTTTGAACCACGGTACAAGGACAAGTTTAATCTTCTTCAATAAGAGCAAGTAATTGGGTCTCAAATTATTAGTTAATTTAATTTAATAGTTATTATATTTTCACCTGTGTGCTAACTTTGTGGGAACAATTTATGTGTGCTTATAATACTAGAAATGTATCAGTTCTTTAATGTAAATTGAGCTAGACAGTATGCCTTTATTCACATATTGAAACAGGTTATCTCGTGTTTACGTTGTGGGGGAAGATAATTTAGGGAAAGCAGAATTAACATGTTAGTATTATTCAGCCGTACAAAGCAGGAACAAGTACCTCTTGAAGAAAGATTTAAAGAAAACTTTCCGTGATGCTTCAGAATGTTGCAATGGCTAATACACCTCGCAGAGAGCTGAATAGTTGCAGTTTAAGATCTCTGTTAAGTACGGTTTTCTTTTTAACTCTCCAGCTTATCATGCTTATTATGGCCATAGTCAGCACGCATACAGAAAAGAAGAAAGATTTATTAATGAGAAGAGTTGCTTGAGGGTATGAAGGTTTATAGAGGAGGAATTTAAATGATACATTGAAAAAAATAGGAAGAAACTGTATACTTTTACTGAAGTTTTTTTATTCTTTCTTTCTATTTATCTTCAAAGTAGATTTCCATAATATTTCAGTCTTGCAAATAGATTCTATCAAACTGATCTATGAAGTAATCCCATAGGAGAAGAATAGCTTTGAAGCCTTAGGGATCCTGAGACCACTTCACCTATCTGGAAATCACGTCTGGAAACCTGAACTAAGGAAAACCAGAGAAGTTTAATAAACACATCTCACCATGTTGCATTGTCTTGCTCATAAGACAAACAATCATTAGATCCTCATTCTAAGACTATTTGTATACCGTCCTCATAAGCTTGCACATAAAAATGTGCATAGCTGTAACAAATTATAATGGATTTGCGAGACAGTTAAGAGATAAAAGAACAATAAGTGACAGCAAAGATCCTGGAAAGTAAGGAATTATAAACCATAAGAGTAGTCAATTAACTTTAAAGTGTAGCATTTCCAGAATCAGGGGCAAGAATTGTATTCAAATAGAGTCTCAAACATGTCATTAAATTATCTTAACCATTAACATGACTGAAATTTATAAAGAAACCGAATCATCATGTGTTAAACTATGTATACTAAATATGTTGAATTTACTTAGAAAAGCAAATGCTATCAGCGTCAAAATAGAACATTTTTTTCACCATATTTTAAGACAATGTCTATGTATCCATGTCTTCTTTCTTTCCCCTTTCTTTCTTTCGTCCTTCCTTTTCTTCCTTTGTTTCTGTGTTTCTTTCTTTCTTTCTTTCCTAGTTTCTATACTGTATTGGCATATTGATATCTAGATGCCTGTTTTACTTTTCAAATTAACACCACCTGTAAGAGTCATTAATCTAATCATCACTTGAAGTCCCAGCTAATTATAAATGCTGTTGCACAAGACCTGACCTAGCACTGATCCATATGTCTTATTAGAGCTTTCCCTACAATGCAGTGCACTGCCATTCATCATTACATGGGCGTATGAATCATCCATTGCATTTCATTTCATGCTACAGTGCTCAGTTCCAAGCTAATCCTTGGACTAGATTTTCAGCTGGTTTGAGCACAAGTCTGGTAAAGTCAGAGAACTGATCTTAACTCATCAACTTTTCAGTGAGCGAAACTCCTTCACAGTCACAGTTTGTATCTCTTTCCAGTTGTTCCAAATATGTTCCTATGTGGACACACAAACTTCTGGAGACGTTGTTTTAAAAGTTCGTTTCAAGTAGTCCTAACTCCCTAAAATGAAAAATTAATATTTAATGTATTTGTCCTATAGGGTTCATTCATTCCTTGTTTTCCCATTTTTTTATTGAAATATAGTTGATTTACAATGTTGTATTAGTTTCTGGTATATTGTATACTGACTCATTTATATATATAATATATATATAAATATATATATTATATATGACTCAATATATATATAATATATTCCTTTTCATATTCTTTTTCATTATAGGCCATTCCAAGGTATTGAATATAGTTCCCTGCGCTAAACAGTGGGACCTTGTTGTTTATCTGTTCTGTACATAGTAGTTTGTATCTGCCAATCCCAAGCTCCCAATTTATCCGTCCTTAAAAATTCAAAATCTGGGTGTAACAGTTCATGCACCCTCAGCAGTGTAGTGGATCCATTAAGAACACTCGCTTTTCAGCTAGATCGCCTTGGTTTGGAGCCTGACTCTGATACTTATAAAAAATACATGAAGTTTGTTTAACCTTATCTTTACAAATGAGTTTTCTCATAGAGATAATGTAGCACCTACTGCATAGAATTGTTACAAGGATCAGATGAGTTAGTGTATATAATGTCCTAATAAAAGCAACACGCATAGGACACTGTATAAACATTTGCCATTATTATTATTATTATTTTTATTATTATTATTACACCAAGGAACAAAATGGTGCCTTAATCATGTTTCTCAAATATCAAAAGTACATCCTTTGAAGACTGATATGATGGCTCTAATCCAACTGCCTGGATTCATAATTTCAACATTTTCAAACAGGTCTTACTCCAAAATGGACCCTGAGGTTATAACATAGGCAATCTTAAAAACTATATTTAAATACAATGTTTTAAGGCAAACATCATTAAGCCACAATTTTCGTTTTACTAATTATTTAGCTTTTTACTTTCATGACACAGTCTCTTACCCTTGATTACAAGAGGCCACTTTGTAATCTTTCCTTCCAATTGACTGGAAGTCAAAACACTTGCAGTCATTTATTTTCCACTCAAGCGTCTGGTTCTGTTGATTGAAATCCTTTCTGCTAATGTCAAAATTGCTGGATATATTTTGGCTTTCTTCAGTCCTTCTGGTTGTCTATGAAAAAAAGAAAAAAGGCCTCTGTGAGGATAGTGAGATGGGAGAAAGGGTGAAATGCGCATGCTTGTCAAGGAGTAAGTGTAGGAAGAGTGAGGAAAAGGAGAAGGTGCAGGTGGGTAAGGAGGTGGGACGCTGAGGGCGGTAGATTGCAGTAAGTCCACCCGATGCTATTCCTGGTGCTACACACGTCTCCTCTCAGTTATTCCCTAGAACCAGTATAAAAGTTAGCAACTGTTACTGGCTCTGATTTATACACGAGGGAACCAAAGCACAGAGAATTCAAATAAATTGCCCAAGATTACACAGCTATTAAGTGGCGGAGCCAGGGTTCAAACCCAGTTCAAGAATCTGTGCTCTTAACCTCTAAGCGCCCTTTCTCTATATGCAGAATCGTGTCAATATCCTTGCGCTGTTTGTTTTTCCGCTGAAAAAGTGCAGAACCTTTTATCTGCTAAGTACAGTGATCACAACAATGAAGTGCCTGTAACAGACAAATCTAAACACATACACACACACACACACAGACAATGATATAACTAAATAATTGTGTTTACTGCTCAAGTCCCGCTCCGATGTGGGGTTTCTGGTGGGATGGTGCCCCTCTGAGGAGTGAATCAGGTGACAAGGCTTCTTCCATGTTGTGATCAGGCCGTTTGAAGTTTCTGCCTGTCAGAATCTCTCTAGGATTTGTCCTTGTGCCAGGTACTCAGAAGCAGAAAAGAATGTCTAGAATCACATCCGTTCATCAACCAGGCCTGAAAGTAGCCCAGGTCATCGGCCAAAGCTTATCACAGAAGGGCTCCTACTTTCAAAGGAAGCCGGGCAAATAAAGGAACTGCTCAGAAGGAAGAAGAGGCTATTTTACTATTTAGCTTTCTCTACAGCTGGGAGTGTTAATTTTCTAAGACTGCATTCTTTTCAATTGGAAAACAATTTTTGAGGTTGATTTTCGCTGTTCTATTATCTATAGGTCTATCTCCTTACCTATCATTCCATTTATTTTAAGGTGTTTATTTGTATATATATATTTATATTGAAGTACAGTCAGTTTACAATGTTGTGTCCATTTCTGGTGTACCGCACAGTGCTTCAGTCATATAGGAACATACATATATTCGTTTTCATATTCTTTTTCACCATAAGTTACTATAAGATATTGAATATAGTTCCCTGTGCTCTGCAGTATAAACTGGTTTATGTATATTATATATATTTAATGTGTTTACTGATTTGTTTCATATGGTTATAATCAGGCCATTCTCTAATTCATAAAAACGACAGGTTGGTCTGGGCTTGTTAATAGCAGGGAATTTGTTATGACAAAGTAAGAGCAAGCAGTAGAAAGTACTGATTGCCAGATCTGCAAGACGGGGACTCCACATTCCTACACCTCTCTTCACAACGTCTCTAAATGTAGAACTCCTTTCTAAAACGTTCTGACTGTTTAAAAAGCCTGAAGTGATGAGATGCTCATTATCTCGCTTTGTTATCACGGATGCGTCTATCCGCATGGGGTTCAGTCTCTCTCTGATGTTTGTTCCTAATTATGCGCTTATTCTTGGCTTTGTTGGTTACTTAAGGGAACAGTACCTATTCACATGGGGCTGCAGCCCACACCCAAGGGAAGAAGATTACAGGAGGGCATGAAATTAGGATGCAGAGATTACTGAGTACTGCCGCACCTTGAAAACAATCATTAAACTTTTTAATATTGTAAACCATGTTGCTGAAAGAAAATTCAAGAAAAAATATATGCCGTTTTTGGCAATGAATCAATAGTTTCATATACTTCAAACAGAATTCTCCAAGGTAATCATACACTTTTGGCACAAGTCTGAAGTTTAATATGACCTCCCAGCACCTACCACGGGGTGTTTTCTTTGAAATACATTGCAAAAAGTTTGTGATATCCTAAGACATCGATTTACTACCTTTTAGTTCCATTGACATTTTGTAGCTTGCTTTTTCTTTTACCCCCAGTGTTTCTCTTCATCATTTGAGAATTCCTGAGTGAGTGACCTTGCTTTCATCTTTCTTTCTGGGCTGAAAGTGTTCTCTTCCAGATATTCATGCTAATGCACATATTAACATACAAAAGATGATTGTTTTCAGGGACCTTATGGAACACGTGAACTTGATGATTGCCATTGGCATTTAGGGGCATTTGTTTGGGGATACAGAGAAATGAGTTATAAAATAGCAGTAATATCATGATTCTTCGTGGCCATTCAGGAATGCCTGCATTCTGATATTAATGAAAAACCCAAAAGGTATCATCAATGATATGCAGCCTTCCTTGAACACTACGTTATACCACTTGGAATATCTCTTAGCTCTTTCTTTTCCTCAAAATGTGAAATATTCTTCTTTTGAAGTGAATTATAATGAGTTCATCATAACACGTTCTGTTTTTCTTAATTTATTTTAATGAACAATAAACTGACAAGTATTACATACAGCGTATTTTAATATTACCACAGGGCAAACATGTATCCTATACAATACACAGCACTTAAAGAGGAAACATCACTCTAATACAGAATGTTTTAACTAAAATTAGGAAACATGTCTCTTTCCTAAGGGGTCTGGCGATTCTTTATATTTGAAAGCAAATGAGAAGAACATTAAAATGAATACTAATGGTATATAGGTTTACAGCAATGTTAATTTTTTCCATGGTTAAAAGAAACTAGAACTCCACATTATAGCTAATTTATATAAAGTAATGGTGTCTAATATATTATTTAATATATGTGGCATGGGTCAGAAATATTTTTAATTCAGCTGTCTGTATATCCTGTGATGTAGTACACAAAAATAAAATGAGGTTTGCTTTTATAACCATGAAAGAATAATTAACTCTCAGTGCTAGAGTGGATTTTAAGCATCATGTCATCCAACCAGTTGGGAGCCAACCAGATGACAGAAACTATACAGTAATTGGAACAGGACAAGTTTGAAACAAAAAAAAAAAAATTAACTAAAATGGGAACTGGAGTAATGGGAGATACAATAGTAAGAAACTATGAGAACTCTAGAGAGTTCAGGAATCACAGATACAAGGAAGCCGCTATCCCAAGGGCTGGAGTAAAGTGCCTGAAGCAGAAGTCCCCTCAGGGCTGAAGTCCATACCTTCTCAAAGAGAGCGGGTCTGCCCATGGTTCACTGGATGGTGTTCAGATCGCTGAGGTGCTGCGCCAATGGAACTTGCTTGGAATGTCCCCCCTGAGGTGCTGGGGAAGATCCCATACAAGAACTCAGTGGAAAGGCACCTGATAGGGAGCCATTTATGGGGTTGTCCGTCAACTGTGGCACCCCACTGGGAAGATGGGGGACATGTGTGGAGAAACTGCAGGAACTAGGACCCAGAGAAGTCCTCTACTTTAGAAGACAGATGTTGGCGAAATCATATGCTTTATGAGCTGAGTGGCTGGTGAAGTTGTTCACTGAAGGAGCCAAGCATGGGAGACCCTGTGAGCTGCAGGAATTCAGCAATGGAGAAATTGCACGATGCAGAAATCTAGTCAGAGCAGCAGGTTAGAACCAGGAAGGGAAAACCTCCCTCCATCTCCACTGTTCCTTTTGCGCCCTCTATGGACAGAATTTAACATTGTACCAGCTGGCAAAGGAGCAATCTTTAAAGAGCCCTGTTCCACATTTGCAGAGCAGGCAATGAAGATTCCAAAGATTTGTAATTGACATGGAATATGTTGATACCTGAGAAAGCCCATCCTTTTGGCTATTTAGCCTTCATATATACCATTCTGTGCACATTTGTGTGACGATGAGTACTCAACAAGATGTTTATATCCACCTATCAGGCATGGCTGTCCTTACAGATGAAAAAGCTATCACACTTACCCCTGAATTGAGAGGCGTAGCCCAATAGTACTTATGTCTGTTGGTGACAGTAGTAAGTACTCCTCAAATTCCATCACAGTCACACTGGATGCTCACCACCCTGCTTCTTTAAAATCTTTGGTAGTGGCGTTAATCTTCACAAGTCCTTCAAGGGTGCCATTGCATCTGGTTCATTGTCTTCCTAGGGAGTGAATGTTCCAGGGACGAACAGTCACTGATCCTTTTCTGTGATGGACCTCACCCCAGGGATCAGACAGGCAAGATGGGGATTCTGAAGCTCCCAAGTAAGTTCATTCTATTTACACATTGAGGCACTAGGGAAATAACTATAGGGCGGATCCTCGGACTAACTGCCCTCACTGAGACAGACTTGAGCTAAGATGATAGCTATCACTTAATCACCATAAAATCCCACTTTGGCAAGAGTGAAATTTTGGGTCCCCAGGAATTGGCATCATTTCAGAACTACTGTTTTGCAATCTTCAAGAATTCTGGGTATTTCTTTTTTCTCTCTCTCCAGCCCCTCACCTAAACAGCTGCAGGGGAAGGTTTAGAGACTCGTTTGTGCTATTTACTTGCAGCAGTGGTGCAGAATCCTTCCTCAAGAAATCCTGTTTTTTTGTTTTGTTTTGTTTTGTTTTGTTTCGTTTTGTTTTGTTTCTATTAAGGGGCTCTGGCTCTCCATGCTAATTGAGGTCTGGAAATTGGAGAAAGGCTGTGATGCTCCTCTGTACCAAATCAAGTTTTTTTTTTCTAATCTTGAGCTTTTGCTGTTAGGTAGCTCAAGTGATAGGTGGTGGTTTTCCCCACCCACCGTGCTCCTAGGGACGTTGTGCTCAATTAGCCATGGCTAAGATGGCTGAGGGTCAAGGCATTCTGTTACCAGTGCACCCCTGCTTCCTTTTATTGTAGCTCTCTCTGCCTTGTGTTTGGCACTTAAGTGCTGCCACTTGTTCTCTGCAACTCTGGAATCTTATTATTCACATTAAATCAGTGAGCTCGTCTCAGTGCCGGCAGCTTCGTCAACTACACCTGACCTAAAAAGGAAACCAGCCTCAGAGCTCTTCGAAGTTACATATGTTCTACTTATTAATGAATTTCTCAATGCCTTATTGAAGGGCATGTTTTTTGAATTCTTTTATGGAGTGTACCTGGGAGATGGGTGTGCGAGTCACACATGGTAAGTCCAAGGATTCCTTCCTCCTCATCATGGCAGAGAAGATCTGGAACCTCAATGTCATTAAATATTGGCCAGCTCTGTTTGCAGTGTTCAGTTGGCCAACCAAGGAAGTAGTTAGAGCTGCCTCCCAATAAATGAGCTAGCATTAAATCTAGAATCTGTGCAAGTGCATTCATATGAATGAATCCAGGTTGATCTAATACTCCTAGAATCTTTTCTCACCTATGTTCTCTAAGTTTCTGCTGATATATTAGTAAAGTTTTTGGATAATTCTTTTTAGGGTTGTCATATTGTATGCTTGTCCCCCGGAGCATGCTAATATTTGACCCTGGTTATGGGTCAGGTGACCACAAGGAATAGTTGTGATGGACCATAAGGAGAATGATCATTCTCTTTCCGGGCATCTACCTCAGATGAGTTTAACAAAGTTCTTGGTTTGTTTGTTTTGGTGGAAGAAGGCTAGCCTTCTCAAATACTGGAGGGACAGCTTCTCCACTGCAAAGGAAGGCTCAGAGCAACTCAGAAGCTCAGTAATGTCATTTAGATCCAATCAGATGTTCTCATTTCAGCATCACCCTTTTTTTCCTAGTCAATACTCTTTCACGTGAAGAATTCAGTGAGATTTTGAATTCAACTGTTGTTATCATTCAGCAGACTCCACAGTTAAGTGTTTTTATTTGCAGCAGTATTAACCCTGTAGTTACAAGAAATAGGAAATTCCTGCTGTGCTGTCATGGAAGCACCCTGGTTCTGGCTCTCAGATCGTGACTTGAATGAAGGTTGACAGATCTGAGCTTGTCATTTTCTTTCTGTATGTGCTCAAGTGAACTAAAAAACATCTGTCTCATATTAGAGTTCTTATGGTCATTGTCACTGCTATACTGGTCTAGTGCAGCAGGCACTTGGTGTCTCAACGCACTTACTTCAATTAGCACTTTGTCATGATCGACTGGATGGGGTAGCTTTGTTAATTATGATGCCATCGCATGTCATAGGGTATTAGTATCCCTTCTCACATTGTCAAGCATCTTAGCACCATACTCAAGCCTAAAACCACAATCAGGGAACCCCATCACCCCATCTTTCAGACCCTACCTGTCTTCTATTATACCAGATCCAACCAGGAAACAAAAATCACACAGTACCTTGAATAGGAAAAATTTAATATAAAGCAGTCATAGGGAAACTATGACCAATGGGCCAAATCTGGCATTTCCTCTGTTTTTGCACAGTCTGTGAGGTAAGAATCACTTAAAATTTTTTCCAGGATTTGTTTAAAAAACAAAAACTAAAATAAAGACCTAAAGGATAAGTGACAAGGACCATATTTGGCCTGCAAAGCATGAAGAGAGAAAATTCAAATAAGTCAGAAATGAAAAAGGTGACATTGTGAGTAACACAACAGAAACACAAAGGATCCTAAAAGACTAGTATTAACAATTGTACAACACCACACTGGATAATCTAAAAGAAAAAGGAAAATTTCTAGAAACATAAAACCTATCAAGACTGAGTCATGAAGAAACAGAAAGCCTGAACAGACCTATAACTAGTGTGGGGATTGAGTTAGTAATCCACAGTCTCCCCCAGAAGAAAAGCCCAGAACCAGATGATGTCACTGGTGAAAGCTATAAAAAATTTACAGAAGAATTAGTACCAATTCTTCTCAAACTCTACCAAAACTTGAAGACAAGGAAACACATCCAGACTCATTTTAGATCAGCATTACCCTGACACAAAAGCCAGAAAAAGACACCACAGGAAAATGAAACTACAGGCCAATACCTGGATGAATATAGTTGTAAAAATTACCAACGACATACTAGCACACTAAATTCAGCATTAAACCCAGATTAAAAGATCATATACCATTATACCTTGGGATTTATCCCTGGGATGCAAGGATGGTTCAACCTATAAAATCAATTAATGTGATAGAACACATTAGCAGAATAAAGGATAGAAGTCACATGATCATCTCAATAGATGCAGAAAAGCATTTGGCAAAATTCAACTTTCATGACAAAAACTCTGAGCAAATTAGGAATTGGAGCAAAGCACCTAAGCATAATAAAGACCATGTCTGGCATGCCCACAGCTAACATTTTTCTCAGTGGTAAAGAACTGAAAGCTTTTTGTGTGAAATCAGGAACAAGGCAAGTGTGCTTACTCTTGCCACTTCTATTTCACTGGGAGTCCTAGCCAGAGCAGTTACTCTAATGTTGCAGGATACAAAATCAATACACACAAAAATAAGTTGCATATATTTATACACTAACAAACAATGACCTATCTGAAAAGGAAATTAGGAAAACAATCCTATTTATAATAACACCAAAAAATAAAGTACTTAAGAAAAACTTTAACTAAAGAGGTGAATAATTTGTTTTTTAAAAACTACAAAACATTGAAAGAGGAAATTAAAGAAGACTTAAATGGAAAGCCATTCATATTAATGGATTGGAGAACTAAATTTTGTTAAAATGAATATAGTACACAAAGCAGTCTACAGATTCAATACAATCCCTAGCAACATTCTAATGGTATTTTTTGTTTTACAGAAATAGAAAAAAAAAATCCTAAAATTCATACGGAGCTACAAAAGTCCATAAATTGCCAAATCAATCTTTAGAAAGAACAAAGCTGGAGACATCACATTTCCTGATTTCAAAATATGTAACAGAGATGCAGAAATCAAAACATTACGGTATGGGCATAATGACAGTTATATAAACCAATGGAACAGAACAGAGAGCTGGGGATATATATATATATGTAATGGTTAATTTTATGTGGATGCCCAGATAGTTGGTAAAACGTTATTTCTGAGTGTTTCTGTGATGGGGGTTTCTGGAATGATATTAGCATTTATTTTAGTAGACTGAATAAATAGACCCACTCTAACCAATGTGGTGGGCATTGTTTTATCAGTTGAAGGCCCAATGGAACAAAAAAGTAAAGAGAGGGTGAGATCTTTCTCTTCTTGAGCTGAGACATTTATATTTTCCTGCCATCAAACATCAGAACCCCTGGTCTTTAGCCCTTTTAACTTGGACTGAATCATACCACTGGCTTTCCTGATTCTCCTGATTATGGACAAAAGATTGTGGCACATTTCAATTTCCATAACTGTGTGAGCCAAATCCTAAAATAAATCCTCTTATCTATATATCTATGTCTATCTACCAGCTGTCCTACTGTTTTTGTTTCTCTGGAGAACCCTGACTAGTATATATGGTGAACGAATCTTCAAGAGGAGGGCCAAGAATATGCATTGGTGAAAGGATAGTCTATTCAACATATGGGGTTGGAAAAACTGTGTATCAGCATGCAAAAGAATGAGTTGGAGCCTTATTTTACACTATATGCGAAAATCAACCCAAAATGTGTTAAAGACTAAAACATAAGACCTGAAATAATAAAACTCCTAGACGAAAACATGGAAATCTACAAGACATTGGTATTGGCAATAACTTCACAAATGACGCCAAAAGCAAATGTAGACAAATGGGACTATAGCAAACTAAGAAAGCTTCTGCACTTCAATGGAAACAGTCAACAGACTGAAAAGGCTACCTACAGAATGAGAGAAAATATTTGCAAGTTATTTACTTGATAGGGAGTGTGTTTTCAAAATACAGGAACTCCTACAACTCAATGTCAACAAACAAGCAAACAAACCCTGTTAACTCTAATAAAAGGACTTGACTAGACATTACTCCAATGAACACATACAAATGACCAACAGGTATATGAAAAAATGCTCAGCAAAACTAGTCATTAGGGAAATACAAATTAAAATTACAATATTTTCTCATACTTGTCAAGATAGCTATTAAAAAAAGGTCAACTGAACAGAAAGCAACAGTTGTTGGCAGGAATGTGGAGAAATTGGAACCCTTGTACAGTGTTGGTGGGAATTCAGAACTGAACAGTAGATACGCAATGTAAAACAGTATAGAAGTTCCTCAAAAAATTAAAAATAGAACTGCCATATGATCCAAAATTCCCACTTCTGGATATTTATAGAAAATAATTTAAATCAAGACCTCACATATTAGCACTTTCATGTTGATTGAAGCTCTATTCATCATAGCTATAATGTGAAAACAACCTAAATGTCTATTGAAAGATGAACGGATAAGGAAAATGTTGTACGTAACACATGCTGGAGTAGTAGTCAGGCTTAAAAAAAAGAAAAGGAAATTCTGTAATATGAAACAAGCATAATTGAAACTCGAAGACTCCATGCTAAGTGAAATAAGCTAGTTCCAGCAAGAGAAATACTGCATAAATCCACTCATCTGAGATATCTAAAACAGTCAAATTCATTGAATAAAAAAGTGGAATGGTAGCTTCCAAGGGCTGGGGGAGAAGGAGATGGGGATTTACTGATTAATCAGTATGAAGTTTCAGCAAGGTGAAAAATTCTAAAGATTGACTAGACATCATTGTATCTATGGTCAATAACTGTATGTACACTTAAAATTTTATTAAGACAGGAGTTCTCCTGTTAAGAATTCTTAAAAAAAAAAAAGAAAAAGAATTCTTACCACAAAAAAGGAAACTTAAAAAAAATCCCAAACAGGAAAAAACCCTTGGAAATATCATCATCTAGTATTTTTTTAATCAAAACTGTGTTTAAAATTAGTATATTTACAGAAAAGTGCACAGATCTTATGTATATTGTTTTAGAAATTTTGACAAAGGTATACATCACTGTAAACATCATTCTACTTAGTATTTAGAACAGCTCCATTACTGCAAAAAGATCTCTTGTATCTTTCCTAGTCAGTTTTCTACTTAGTTCCAGAGAAAAGCACTGCTCCAATTTCTAGTTTCCCTGCTTTAGTACTTCATGTGAATTAACTCATGCCCTCAATTATGCCTGGCTGCATTCACTCAACAAAATGCTTTTGAGATTGATGCATGTAAGAATTACTTGTTTCTTTATTTTTGCTAAGTATTATTGTGTAGAGTAAATAGAGCAGAGGTTGCTTAACCATTTTTCTCTTGATAGCATTTGGATCGTCTCCAGTTTGGGATTCAAATAGGGCTGCCGTGACCATTGTTTGACATCTCTTTTTGTAGACGTACATTTCTATTTTGATTTGACAAGTACTTCTGAGTTGAATTGCTACCTCTTTGAGTAGGTGTATGCTTTAACTTAGTAAGAAATTGCCACACTAAACAATTATAGTTTGTGTGAAATGATTTCTCACTGAGGTTGTGGAGAACTTTTCCTGTGCTTATTTGTTATTCCTCTATCTCATTTTATGAACTATGTGATCAAGCATTTTGCTTTTAATTTATTTGATTACTCTGTCTTCTAATTACGTAATCCAAGAGTTCTTTATATATCTTAGACACAAGTCCTTTCTCAGATATGTGGATGGGTGGATATTTTTATTCCGTGTCTTGTCTTTTCATTTTGTAATGGCATTTTTGTTAAACATATGTTTTAATTGTGTATCATCCATATTAACTTTACATATGGTATGTGGTAGAGAACAGTCTTTTTTTCCCAATGGATGCTCTGTCATCATTTACTGAAATGACTTTCCTTACCCATTGAATTGTCTTGGCAGTTCTTTCAAAAATCAGCTGACTGTGTGTTGGGACTATTTCTGTATTCTGTTTCTTTGATTTATTTATTCATTCATTCATTCATTCATTCATCCATCCTGATTAGAAACCATACTCTAGATTATTGCACTCTCTATCTGACTTCATTTTTAATATTTACTGAATTGATACAGTAAAAATATGTCACAATTTATTCATTATTTCTCCTATTAATAAAACTGTCAGTTATGCTCATTTAAAAATATTTTGGACAGCATCATTATAAATATTGCTTCAAATAATATATATTATAGTTACTTTATTGTATAGTAATATTATTGGAAAAGGTATTAATCATACCAATTGAATTTTAATAGATATTCTAATAGTGAATTGACTATTTTGTATTTTCCATTTTTACTTTGATATTGTCTGTTTAGTGAGAAGCAGTGGATTTTTGTCTTTTTATTTTGTATCTAGCTAGCTCACCAAAATTTTATATTAATTTTAGTAGTTCTACATTATTTTAATATTTTTGCAAAGAACAGTTATATCATGTGTTTTCCCAAATTTTATACAATTTATTTTATTGTTGTTGCTTCAATTCAGTCATCCCAAATGTTTTAATTGAAAGTTGTTATTGAAATATATTCAATTTTTAACATTGTATAAACTTAAACTGTACAACATGTGATTTGGTACATTTATCTATTGTAATATGATTGCCATTCTAGTGATAGGTAGTTATTTCTATCACATCACATAATTATTATTTACTTTTTGTGATGGGAATAACTAAGATCAACCCCCAAATTATTTTGAAAAATAAAAGGTAGTGCTGACAGGGATTTCTGACTTGGTCATAATTTTAACAAAAATAGCTTTGACATTTCACCACTTAAGATGGTGCTTACATTTTCTTTTTGGTAAATATTTTGTCTGATACCTTTGTTTGCTTATTTTATAGCTCTCTCAAAAGCTGCCTCTCCCCTGCCCCCTCTCTGTTGCCCACTATGGAGGTTGAAATGATTAGCTATTCATTTTCCTAAGCTCTTTTGCATTTAGGGGCGGCTTTGTGTAAATATCTTTAGGGTTTTAGTCAATATTTTTCAAACTGAAGGTTATGAGTGGAATATGAAATCAATTTAATGAGTGGCAACCGGAATATTTTTTAAAGCATAGAGTAAAATAGAAAATCTGAGTGCAGTGCATGTACTGTGTGTAACTATGATTTTTGGAACATTTGCTTCAGATTAAATATGGATATATGAATACTTAATACATATAAGTTTGCTAGAAAATGTATTTGCATGATTTATGCTTATAAATTGTGAATGTCACTTGTTTAAGTCACAGTTATTTGGATTTGCTGTCACTTGTAGCTAAATGCATCAGAACTGATTCCAAAATTGATACATATAAACCGTGTGATTTAAGAAATATCTTTTTTAGCTTTGAAAGTAGTTGTATATAGGAGGTAAGGTAGCCG
This sequence comes from Camelus bactrianus, assembly GCF_048773025.1. NCBI lineage: Eukaryota > Metazoa > Chordata > Mammalia > Artiodactyla > Camelidae > Camelus > Camelus bactrianus. Next base: position 8,540,594 of record NC_133545.1, read on the forward strand.
TTAATCTATTCCAGCTGGAAAACTGTGGCCCTTGATAGGAAGTGGGGAGATATTTATTGTGTTATGTCCTAAGACAGATGAGATACTCAGAACAGGTAATTAAGGGGCACTTTATGAATGGATTAATTTACAGGGATGTTAAGGAAAACTAACAATGAAATATAAAGCATTCCAAGGATGGCAATAGCAGAAAGGCATTGCCAATGTCACACCTAAAGTTAGGGGCGAAAGTGTGCCTTGCAGCTACAGAAAAAGGCGCAGTACTGGAGTAGAAAACTAGCCTTCCCCCAGTCTGTTTTTTGGTGCCTCCGTTTGAACGGATCCAAAGTGAAACTAGAGGGCAAAAGAGCTTAAGTTTTATATCCAGAAAGATTCATCTCTGCCTGAGGACAGAAAACATTACTACAGAAAAAGATCTCTCTATGCTGACAAGAAGTTCATTAAATAAGAAAGGTGCAAGATCTAAGATCTTATATGCACCTAATATCAAACTCAAAAATATTGAAAGCATTCACAGAACTGCAGGGAAAGGTGGACAAGTGCACCATTAGGATGGGAGATTTTTTTTAATACACTTCTCTTGGTAATTGATAAATTAAGCAGAAAAAAATCACTAAGGATACAAAAGATTTGAATAATGCAATTAACTAATTTGATCTAGCGGATAAGTGTACATTACACTCAACAACAGCAGAATGCATTTCAAGCTTGAAAGAACACTTCTGAAAATGGACCACATGCTGGGGTATGAAGAAAAGCTTATCATATTTCAAAGCTTTGTTATCATGTAGAAAATCCTCTCTCTCTACACAATAAATTAAATTAGTGATCAATTATCAAAAAAGGATAACTAGAGGACCACAAGTCCCAGAGAGAAGGGAAAGAATGAAATATTGTCAGACTGTAGTGTAAGATTCTCAAGAAATTAATAATTGAGGGAAGACTAGAATGTAATGAGGGAGTTAATGGAGTAGATATCCTGCAGAAATCTATTCTAGGCAGACTGAAAAGCTGAAGCAATGGCTTTACCATGGCTTTTGGGATTTAAATATGGGGGCCAGTCTGGAGTAGAATGAGCGAGAAGCAGTTAAAAAGTGAACGAGATATCGATCATGAAAGGTTTTTAAGCCATTTTTGAAGACTTTGGTTTTTATTCTAAGTGAAATGGGGAACCATTGCAGAGTTTTGAGCAGAAAAGTAACGCAATTTGAATTGTGCTTTGATAGGATTACCCTGTTCTGACTTCTTCACTGTGGAGAGACTACAGGAGGAAAAAGAGGATCACGTGAGAGACTTACTAGAAAGTTATTGCAGGATCCAGGTGAGTACTCATTGTAGCTCAGACAAGACGGTCAGTGTGGAAACAGTGAAAAATGATTGCATCTGGATATGTGTTCACAATAGAGTCAGTATGATTGCTTGTCGTGTGAGAGAAAGGGAGACAGATTGTTGGCTTGAGAAACTAGATATAAAGAGATGTCGTCAAATGATATATGACATTCTTCAATTAGAGTAGGTCATGTGGGAAAAGTCAGGGGTTCGGTATTGAATACATTTTGTGTGAGATGCGTATTATATATCCAAGTTGAGATATTGAACAGTCAGTTGGAAGTATGAGTCTGGAGTTAAGGGAGGGAAGCCTGAGCTAGGTGTACACATCCAGGCATGGACAGCAAGGAGATGGTACTTAAACTTGTGGGACTGAACGCTATCACCAAGGGAATAAATATTAATGGAGGTGAAAAAGGGGTCTAAACCTTGACTCTGAAAGCCAACAAATATTGAGAGTCCAATATAAAGAGAAAGAACCAGTAAAGAATAATGAAAAGTAATAAAGACAAGTGAAGAAAGTGAATTAAGAAGGAGAGAGCAATCAGTCATATGTGTTAAACACTAATATGAGCACTAAGAATGAATATAATATTCAGCAAATTGGAGCTTGTTGGCAGTCTTAAACAATACATTTTCACTAGGGTATTTGATGTAAAAGCTGGGTTGAAATGGTTTTAAATGAGAATGGGAGAAGAAGAATTAGAGAGAAAAACTATAAACCAATTTTTGAGGAATCCAGGAAAGTAACAAATGGGTCAGTAGCTGAAAGGGGAGTAGGGTCAGGAGGCTGTATATGTATAAAAATAGAGCATGAAAATCTCATGATTTAGGAGTTACCAATTCTTTATTGTGCTGTGGTCTTAGGCAGCATAACAATAGGAGTAAGAGAAGAGAGCCAAAGTTTTTTCACTTGAAGTAAGGGATTACTCAGGAAATATACCCGTGGGGTACGGTGATAAATCCATGGACATCTATGTTAATGGGTGTACCTTACCTGTTCTCTCAATCTCTTTTGTTTTCATCTCTCCCATCTTTTTGAACCCTAATAATATACTTCTCAGTATCACATTTGAGCCATTATTAGTCTTACCATTCGTTGAATTTGCTTCTTTGGGTCTTTAAACTTGGCTTTTTCATCTCGAAACTTCACGCAGCATTGTGAGACCAACAGTGCTGCACAGGGAGCTGCGTGGTACTGCCGTCAGCTCTCTCCACAGCATCTGCAGTGCCTGGTTAAATCCTCCCAGGCTTCTCCTGCGGTAGAGAAATGGGTCAATTTTGAAAAAGTCACAGTTAACTCTTTGATGGTCTTCCCACTCCTATTCTTGTGCTGTTTATTAATTATTTTGGGCCTCATTGAAAGCTGTTGCTTGAAAATAGCTTTAAAAATATTTAATTGAGAAAATTATTACTTGAATTTTTCCTGAAAGGTGAATAAAACATGCATTGATCCGTCTCCGCTGGAATGTGGAACACCTGTGTTTTGCTGGAGCATGCTGTGGCCAAGACGCTCAGCTCTTCTCCATTCTCCCTCCCCCTTCCTCCCTTTAGAAACAGACTCTCCGAACATTAGTTGGACCCAGGGGCCCCTTGCATAATCGCTACATTTCTATGTTTCTCTTAAAGAAAGGTGTGATCACATGCCTGCAGATTCTGGCAGTAGGATGTGGGCAGAAGTGACTCATGCTACTGCTAAGTTGCATCCGTAAAGTTAAGGGTTATTTTCAATACTTTTCCCCTCTGTTTCCATTGGTTGCCATACAGACTCCGTAGTTAAGAGCCAGAGCAGCCATCTTGGACCATAAATTTGAAGCTCAGGACAAGTTTGACAGAACAGTTAGAGAGAACGACCTGGGGCTCTCATGACGGTAGAAGCACCACCAGCCTTGGGTTGTCGGCCCAGATGTTTTAGGTAAAGGAGAAATAAATTTCCACCTCATTAAATTCAGTAGTTATTTCAAGTCTCTTGGTTATGCCGCTGAACTGATAACCTAAATCACGTACTCTTTTAGCCTCTACGTTACAATACTACGCAAAGATTACGAGGAATATTGAAACTAAATAGAACTGGAAGTCAGAAATCAAGTATTTCTGAGTAAGCAATGACATTTTCCAAACCAGAAATTTGATAACATTTTCTGTTCATCAGCAGAGTTTGTATGTTTTATAAATAATCATTTGGATCTAATAGTGAGTTGCAATAATGTTGGGTATTCATAGCTCATTGATTTATTGTACTATGAGTTAGGTGATTGGAGTCTGAGTATGGTTAAACATGCAGTCATTCCTTAGCTGTTTCAGATGATTAATACCAGAACTGACTCAAAATTTCACTCATTGCCTGTGTATACTTGTCTACAGGAATGATAAAGCACTAATAGATTCTTATTACTATCCAGGGGCAAAATGTGTTTTCTCTTCAGCATTTTTGTGACTATCCTAACATTTTACAATGAGTGCCCAGAGCAAAATGAAAGAGCTTGAATATAATAGAGATGAAGCAAAAAGTAAAGTAAATAATGAGGCAGGATTGCAGACAGATCTTCTTTTAGGCAGAAATTATTCAATATAACTCTTGTCTTCTGATAATGACCTATTAGAGAGAATGTTCAAATTACTATTTCATAGAATCATAAGTCCTAAAGCTAAAAGGTATGTTGAATAATAATCTGTGGCAAACCCCAGTTCCTGTGCAGGTGAGGATTAATATGCCTGGTTCCCACACTAGTTGATAGCATTTCTTAAGATTAGGAAATGGAAAAAAGTCAGAATTAGATTCAGGTTTCTAGCCTCCTGATGTACGAACGCTTGTAATTTGTTGATAGTGTGACGTAAGGTCAGATTTGGTGATTCATTTACTTGGCTTTATCTAGCTGCTCAGTTCACTGACTTCTAAGGCTCTAAGACTGTAAGTGGGGCAACATGGAAGTAAGCCGGATGAAGCCAGAGAAGCGATGATACCAAGTGGCTAAAACAAAGATGTCAAAGTGCTCAGGAAAAGTGGGGTCAAGTTGGTTCAATTCTAGAAGGGAATCAGGTTAAGTTTTTACACGACGGGATTTCTCTGAGCTTATTATCCTGAATAATTGGATTTTTTTAATGGGAGGAATAAGGTAGAGAATTACATTTCAGCCAGAAGGGAGGTAAGCTATGAAAGACCGTGGTGTGGTTGCAAACATGAGCGGCTCTGGTGTAGCTCAGACATTGAATGGGTTGATGGAAGTTTTCAGTGGGCGTTAGCAGGGATGGTAAGTAGCCTGATTGTAAGTTGCTTAGTGAATCAGTCAAGAAATTTGGATTTTTATTTTGTAGGAAACAAACAAAAAAGATTTTATGTAAGATAAAACATAGTTAGTCCATTTTTTAAGGTTACCCCAGGTATCTTTAGAGTTGAAGTTTAACTAAAGTGAAGAAATACTTGGGGTATGAATAACGTACCAATTTTAGACATAATAACAAATTTCCTGAGAGGCGGCAATGCTGATAGAAGGAAAAGGCCAGACTGGATAGGAATTTCTAAATTAGAATTTGCAATTAAACATGGGGACTATAAAATTGACGTAGAGGTGGTGAGTATGTATTTCTCCATGCTAAATATAAATTTCCAAAATTTCTGAGCCTTATTTTTTTTTTAAGTAAAAGAGCAATGAATATTCATCACAACAGATTATTAAACTCATGAGAAAAGTAAATCAGATAATGAACATAGAGTAAACATAAGTTCCAGTTAAGTAGTGGGTGTTGAATAAATCATAGTTATTATTATTTATTATTTTTATTATGGTTATGATTGCAGTGAATTTAGAAATAAGTATCCTATAGGAAAATGAAAGTAAAAATCTGAACCTTGGAAGAAAGTCAGGGATGTAAAATGTCTATTTGACAGTCATTACTATAAAGGTGTACAGTTAGAAACACAAGATTAGACACGATTCTAATAGAATTTTGTTCTTTGTTTTGTTAAAAAGGAAATTGAATTTTATAAGATTTGAACATCCTGAGTTAAATGAATAAGCACCAGAGCCTGTTAACTATTAGCCATGAGTCCACAGAGACAGTAGAACTGTTGGATTTGTGCCTATGCCTGGATAAATAAATTTCAGGCTTCAAAGCATTCTCTAAGTAGTCAAGTAGGCTGGCTTTAGGCCAAAATTTGAAATATGCAAAAATCTGTCTTCAGATGCTGTCTTTTCAAATCCATTGCAAGGGAATGGAAGGGGAGGGTTAATAGAATAAGACCTGAAAAATTCCTAGGGGTGATTTTTAAGCCTTAGGCATATCATAGCCTGTTCTCTTCTCTCCATCACATATTTTCATAAAAGTGAAATCAAGTTAAATGAATATTTGAAATTGACTTGAAGGCAAAAGGAAATCACAAAAGGGGATCAGAGTATTAGGTAATCTTAGAGAATTATGTCGGAGACTTGACTTTTATAAGGATGGTTGGTACTGATTATTGGTATATAGAACCCAAGTCGCTTGTAGTGGCTGCTGACAAAATCGTATCCTTTGCTGATAACAGGATTTCTAAGTCACTGCTAAAAACTATGATTCTGTTGAACTCAAAACATGATCTCCAAGGACAATATTCCTAGACTATCTGAGATACATATTTGCTTTCCATGATTGGGCACTACAGACAGATGAATCGCTCCTTCTGTCCCTAAAAGGAAAAATCACCATTACCACCATCATAATCCTAGGTCACAGACACTTATAAGGCACGTGCGTTGAGCCAGATCCTCTTTTAAGCTACTTTTCAATTATTAACTCATTTAATTCAATAGCAACCGTATAGGTAGCATTATTGTACTGATTTTTATAGATGAGGAACTCAAGGTATAGAGAGTTTGCAGAATATCCCCAAGGTCATACCGGAAAATTCTTTCATTTAGTTGGCTATCATTTCCATGGGCCAGAAGTGTCTTGTGGCTAGTCTGACTGTCCAGGGCAAGTCATCTTTTTATCTTTTGGAAGAGGCAGTGCTGCAGAGTTGTTAAAATTGGTTGCTGAAGCCCTGACTGGCCTTTAGGGGGAAACAGACCTGGTTCAGACCAACTCTGTGGCCTTGAGAAATATATTTGACGATTTTGACTTGAATTTCTCCATCTGTAAAAATGAAGACAAGAGTGAAGGGGAAAACAGAAGTGTGTTAGGTTCTTGTGAATGCCCCTAATGGGACCCAAGTGCAAATCCCCTAGGTGCTCAGGTGCCAGTGCAGATGAGAGGAGATGGCCCCAGTGTTCTCCTAGCAAGAATTCCCAGACCAGAAGCCACATATGTGGTCATCACTTAGAAATAACTCGCTGGGTGGCAGAACTGTGTTCACAGGTGGCTGTGTGAATGCTGATATGGCTGGAGCGTATCTGTAATAAGCCCACGGTTCTGTAATCCCCTAAACTCGATGTCTCACTCTGAGTAAGTGCCAAGACAGCCAAACTCCAGGGGTATTTCTTTGAGATGCAAGGCAGTCAGTGGGGAGACTTGCCCCTTCAATAGCATTATTGTCTGGTTTACATAGTTTACTTTGTTTATTTGATGACTTCCAAGAATCTAAAGTTAAAATAGCTGTGAACAAATTTGAACTCATCATTTTCACCCACACTTGATTTGGATCAGCCTTTGTGTTCTAACCTAGCTCAAGATGCCAGAGACTTAGCCAGGACTCTGTTTACTAGTACAGACGTAAGAAGTGGCTGTCACATTTTAGGAGAGGAAAGGCTTCACAGGACTTTTCAGCTGATCTCTCTGTAGCTGCCTAGTTGTCATATAGTTAGGTGCCCCTATTTAGTAGGTGAGTTTCCATAAATAGTAAGCAATACTAGATTTGATTTTTAAAGATTATTTCCACTTTTCTCGGTTTGAAACTTCACTCTAAAATTAAGGACCCTTAACTCTTTTTTTAATCCTTTTTCAGTTTTATTAGGTAGAATTATTACAGTTTGACTGCACATATATATCATATTGCGTGTAAATACATATATAAAATATACTGCACATAATTTTTAAGTTTACATATGTGTACTGATCATTGTTTCTAAGAACAGATTAGAGCTTTAGCTTTTTAAACTTACATAGTTATCAAAGGGATAAAGCCAACCACAAAATAAGAATCAACAGAATGTGGTAATCCAATTGTAAAGGACAGTCAAATGTGCTTACATATGTTCAAGAAATAATCATCCAAGTTATAAATAATAAGTAGTTCATTTGTGTCCTTATTTTTTAATTTTTTTTTTAGATTCCACATATAAGTGATATCATATGGCATTTTTCTTTCTGGCCCACTTCACTTAGATTGACGATCTTTAGGAAGGACTCTTAACTCTTTAAACACTCCTAGCACCCTGAGTGACTACTATAAATCACTGCATAATGTGGAATTGAATTTAGGTATAGCTTTTTCCCTCCTGCAAAAATCTTTTAATTTAATTGATTTTTTTTTCTTGAATTTGCTTGCTAGACTTGTGCTCATTGAGAAAGATAATGTTATGATTTTTTTACATTTTATCCATAAAGTGAATCTTTCAATTGACATAGGTTTGAAAACTTATAAATATTTACTTCATCATTTTGCAGTTTTCCCCATAGACTCCCTGAAATTGTAAACAAGTGGGAAGAATTGAGAAACAAAATTAAATTCTTTGCAAAGCCTACAAAGTGAATTAGAGAAGCAATTCACAATCAAGGTGAGGTAAAACAAATCAATCCTAAATTCATTTAGGTTCGTTTTTACAAATATTATTAGATTGTGATTCTAAAAATAATTCCACTGATAGAATTATTGCATTTGGCAGTATTTTCACTGAATATTTGGGCAAATTTATACCTACTTGGTGGACTACACTAATTTTATTTGCAAACCTGCCTGGGTTATATGTGCTGACAAAGATGTGGAACAATTGAAACTTTTATACATTGTTAATAGAAATTCAAAATGATGCAGGTTTCAAAACCAACTTGGCCGTTTGTTGTATATTAAGATATATTCGACCATATGCTAACACAGCTAATTCATTCCTAGAAATATATCCAAATAAAGCATATGTCCATACAGACACGTAGATGCAAATGTTTATAGCTATTTTATTCATCATTAGAAAAAGTAAAACGACTCAAAAGTCCTTTAATTAGTAAATGAATAAAATTGTGTAATATTCATACAATGGGATAAAATTTAGAAATAAAAAAGAACAGATACATGCAGCCATATGAATGCAACTCAAAAGCATTAAATAAATTCAACATACCATCACAAAATGACTTCTGGAATTAGAATCCTTGAAGACAATGTTTAATAGAGTGAGACAAATATGCTTCAATAAAAAATATTGAAAGAACAAATTAGCTGATAGCTCTAGATGTCAGATACTTTCTAAAAAGATGTAAAAAGTTACTGGGTAATTTATTATGAAACATCCCTTCTCTCTAGAGTGAGTCATTCCACCAGGGTGGGGGTGGGGTGGGTAGAAATCACACTTTTTGTTACCATGTTTCTGTTAAGGTACAGAATATATATGCAGATATTAGAGAAGAAAGAAGAAAGAAGAAAGAATAAACGTTCTGTATCAGATTGGTAGCAGATTAGAATAATCTAGAAATTGAGAATTCATTTTTATTAAAAGAAAGAAAGAAACAAAGAAAACCATGAGGCTTTACCTCAGCTTATAGTTTTGATTGGACTGAGATCCAGAAACTGAATTCGTATATAACTGACAGTCTCCTGAAGTTAGCTAATCTAATTCACGTAAAGTAGAATCTCACTATCATCACGGTCTGCGTTACTATTGTGATTAATGATGTTAAACCACTTTTCATGCACTTATCTGTTCTCTGTACACCTTCTTTTAGTGAAATGTCTGTTGGTTTTTCTTGCTCATTGTTTAAACTGAGCTGCTTGTCTTTGTTTTATTAAATTGTAAGTGTTCTCTATTATATCCTAGATACAGGTTCCTTGTGAGAAATGTCATTTGCAAATATTTTCTTCCAGTCTTTTCTGATTAACTTGAGTGTTTTTCAAGCAACAGGAATTTAAAATTACAGTATAGTTTCTCATTGTTTTCTTTTGTATTTCATGTTTTTCTTTGTATCACATATAAGAAATTAACTGAAGATTATAAAGATTTTTCCTATACTTTATTCTAGAAGCTTTGTAGTTTGAGTGCTTACATTTACCTCTATAATCAATTTCAAATTAATTTTTGTATATGGTGCAGGATAGGGTTTTTTCTCACATAGGTGTTTAGCTACGTTTTCTTCATTCTTTTCCTGCATAGGATTTCCAAGCTTTTTCATCTGTGGCTTCTTGTCATTCATTAATTTTGGAAAATTCCTGTTCATTAGGTCTTCAAATACTTCTTCCCTGTTTCCTCTCTCTTTACTTCTGGGACTCCAAATGCCTAGAAATTAGATACTTTAAAATTGTCCCATAACTCGTGGGTGCTCTTCTGCTTTTGGTTTGCTTGCTTTCTGTTACTCTTTTTTATCTCGTTATGTTTCAGTTTGAATGATATATAGTTATCATCGTTCAAGTTCACTGTTTCTTTACCCAGTGATGTTCAGTCTGCTGAAAAGCCCCTCAAAGGAATTGTTTATCTCTGATATTGTGGGGTTTTTATTGCCAGCATAAAGCTGACTTTTAAAAAATAGTTTCAGTCACTCCTCTACAATATCACATCTGTTCAATGGCAGTGTCCACCTTTTACACTATATCCTTTAAATATTAATCATGTAATTTACAATCCCAGTTTAATCGTTCCATCATTAGGACCATTTCTGGTTCTGTGATAAGTTTATCTCTTGATAGGAGTCAGCAGAATTACACCTAAAGATATGTTGCTTTATTTTTTTCAGTTTCTTGTGTCTTGTAATTTTTCACTTAATGCAAGACATTGTGTGCAGAGGAACAACTGAACTTGGGGTATGATATTTTTGCTCGGCAATGAGCACTCTCCTCCTTTTCTCAAGCTGTCATGGTGATGAGTTGAGCCAATGCAGACATTAGTTTGGCTGGTTTGGGGTTTTCTTATTGCTCTAGTTATCTTCCGTGCTCCCAGTTTTCAAATGTTTCTAGAATCGGGCTGTGACGCTCACATGCTTAGTGTGGGACCAGGGGAACCAGAGGTTTTTTTTCTCGGTATCTCTGCATCGTATTCAGTGCTTCTCAGGCACATGCTTCTACCTGTCCTTCTAGTAACTGAGCCCTGCCATGTACTGCTGGTAGTTTTGTTTTTATTTTGAAACATGTATTACTTCTATATTGTATTCTTTATGTTAATGTTAAGCAATACGTTGAAAATATTTCCTAGTATTCTTTCCTGTCCTCTATGTTTTTCTATTTAAAATGAGGTGATACTTTAATAATCTTACCATCAACATATTTGAAAAACAACATTACACAAACGTAAAAGCAATGCACTCTGGTCTTTGAAGGCCATAAGGTAGCCCCATGTATACTGACTACTGTGAAGTAAAAACAGCAAGTGGCCGAGCAGTGTACGTGTTTCACTCTGTGTGAACAAAACGGGTATCTGTGTTTGTATGCGCAGGGACTCTCTCTGGAAGAGTGCAAAGGGAACAGCTAAGAATCACTGACTCCTGGAAGGGGAATCTGATAAGTACAGGACTTAGAAGACTTACTTTTCACATCACACATTTTTATAGTTTAAATATTTTACAATGTGTAGATATTATCTAGTCAAAATTAGCTAAAGGCAATAAGCAGTATAATTTAGTGTTTGAATATTTTAATATATTTGTGTGTCATTTATGTAAATAAATACTTCAACTCAGTCTATAGAAAGTGAGTCCTAAATCCTGGTCTTTCTGAACTATCTCTGAGGCCCTCAGCGTTCTTATGGGAGCTGCTGGCTCAGGTACGATGTAGTTCTTAACTGCAGACCCATGCTAGCGTTATCTGGATAACTTTGCAAAAATGCCCCGGCTCTGCATCAGAATATTGATCTAATTAGTGTTATATATGCATCATGTATTAATATTTTCTTTTATTCAATATTCCTTTTACTTTCCCTTTGGGGACCATTAGCAAAGAAAAATTCAAAAACAAAGATAAATAGTTTAATAAATAATTATAAGGAAGCATATGTGTATGCATGGCACAGTTCGAGGAATAGAATTTTGCTGGGTTTTTTTTTTTTTCAATGAGAGTTTTTCTTTCTTCCCAGCTACCACCTCCAGGTAATGACTCTCCAGATTTTTGGATTAGTTATGTCCTTGTTTTCCTTTATAGTTTAGTCCTTAAAAATATAATATTGCATCCCTAAAAATATAATTAGGTTTTGTCTAGTATAGAACCTCAGAAGAAGAGAATCCTACCATCTTCTTTATGTCTGAATACTTTCGAACAATTTTATATTTGAATCGTCTCTTTTTAAAAGTACTTGCATTTTCATTCAGTTTTGATTGCTGAAATTGTATTGTATTTTCATTGTATTCCATTGTATGAGCATAGTATATGTGTATCTTTTCTATTCTTGATGAATATATGGATTGTTTGTCCCTAGACAACGCTGTCACAAACTTTCTTATATGTTTGCCCCAGTGTTCACACATGTAGAATTTTCTTTAGGGTTTAGATCTGGGGGTAGATTTGTTAAGTCAAAAATATGTTTATCTGAAATTTTGCTACATTAAGTCCAACTGTTTTTTCCAAGTGGCTGTTTCAACATATACTCCCACCCACAGTACATACAAATAATCACTGATCGATATCTTTGCCAACTCTTGACGTTGTCAGGTTATTTAAAAAATCTTGGCCAAGCTCATGGATGTATCATAGTACAATAAAGCCCTGAGATGTGCAAAGTTGGGTATAAGACAATAGCTGGCTGCCTCTGGAGCCCTGAACTAACTGATTTGAAGACATTCACCCCAGTGAACCCATTAACATTCACCCCATTAACCTCCCAATAAAATCATGCAGTATATTATGTGATTAATGTTGATTCCTGCTCACACAATTCTGGGAAAATATTACTTAAGTATGGATTCCCTTGCCGACTACTAATAGATATCTTTATCTATCTATCTATCTATCTATCTATCTATCTATCTATCTGCTTTGTTGCTAAAGCAGAACTTCTCTGTGGATTTTTTAAATGATGACAGTGGGCATCAACTCGTTGTGCAATTTAAATGACATTTGATCCATCTGAAAAAGTGACATCACAGTTCTATTTTAAAATGTCCATACTTAGCAACATGACAAAAGTGCATCATCTGTAACTACACTTACGATGAACACTTTCATCTGTCAGTACAAAACGTGTGAAGGAATATATCCTTTTCTGAGCCATTTGGACTTTTGTGTGTGTGAGTGAAATGTAGAATCATGTTTCTTTTTGTTGTTGTTGTTCATATTTCTATCAGGGTGTCTGTGTTTTGCCTTTTGATTTAAAGGAGTTCTTTGTATATCCTTAACATATAGCCTCTTGTGGTTACATTATTATGTCTATTTTCTCCAAATTTGGAACTTGTCCATTCACTTCATGATATCCTCCAATACATAGATATTCTTAACTTCAATTGGATGAACACATTAATATGTTGCTGTCTTATTAGTGTTATTTTGTGTCTTGACTAAGAAATCTATCTCAAGATCATCCTATGATATCTTCCAGGAGTTTTACAGATTGCTTAAACTTTTTGTGTTCAATGATGATCAAACTCTGATAAATCCTTTTTAATTCTCAAAAGATTTCCGTGTGATTCCAGCTTGCAAATCTGTATGAGGGCTCTTCCAGGAGGAATCTTCCTTTCCTTTTAACCATCCTGCTCCACTAAGCATCAGGGAGTCCTTACCACTGCCTATAAAGTTGGAGCAATTTTGCTTCTGTTTCGCCTTAACCCTGAGAATGGAACTCTTTGAAGACCCAACTTAAACTGGACAAGTAATCCCGAGAGCTGCCCACGTAGGGAGGAGATTGGCCTTGGCTCCTCTCATCCCATCTATCAGGCTCCCCAGAGGAAAGCCCAGGTTTGCCAGAAGGGTCAGTGGGTCCTTAGGGCAGAATTCTTTTTGTTGCTCTTCTGTTTTTCCATACATATTTTATGCCCCATTTCCTCTTAGAATTTTGCCAGGTAATTTCTTATTGTCTCATCATCGTTATGATATGTTTAAGAAAAGAGTCTCCATATTTTTAACCAGCAGACTGTTTGGTCTAAGTGTCTTATGTGTTGAGTTGACTGGGCTACAGTACCCAGCTGATTTATAAAACACTTATGTAGGAGTCGCTGTGAAGGCATTTTGTACTTGTGATTAATATCTATCATTAACTGACTTTAAATATAATAGATTGTCCTCAGTCGTGTAGGTGTGCCTCATACAGTTCCTTGAAGGCCCGAATAGCTGAAACTGAGGTTTTCCCAGAGAAGAAGAAATTCTGCCCCAACATGGCGTCATCAACTCAACACAAATTTCCAGTTGGCCAGCCTGCCTTCCATATTTCAAACTTGTCAGCCCTCGTAATTTCTTGAGCCAATTCCTCAAAGTAAAATAAAATGATATATATATAAAATAAAATATATATATATAAATGTGATTTAGATGTTTGTTCCCCTGAGAAGCCTGAGGCCCTGCCCTGTCTTAGCGCTGATGAAATTGCCTCCTACCCCCGTTCTTTCTGAGTCTGACTCTCTTCTTGGTGTAAGTTTCTCTTTCTTTCTACCTAACACCCTAATTCTGTTTCATAAAACTGACATCCCTTCAACGGCATCTCAGGAAACGTTAAAGGGCTTTGCTTTCCCTGATTCAGCTCTTCTCTTTCTAAGAAGTATTTCTGTTTAACCTTAGTCTTGCTTTTCATGTTTCAGGCCTTTCTCACATGCTCGGTGACCCTCGTGCGGCTGACGGAACATTCTGGGTGTGGGGAGTCCTGTGACCTGAGAAGATTTAGCTTAGATGCATGTCTGGGAATTGAGGGGGACCCTCAAAACTTGAGTAAACAGGACATTACCCTTGGGTTCTACTATTCTTCTTCTCTGTATCTCATTATTTATGAACTTTTTCTTGAAGGAAAACTACTGATTCCTTCCCTGATGGGGCCATTCCCCACTGTACTCTGAATCCTGTCTTTCTTTCACCTTCTGTCTTTGTCTTCAGAGCCTCTCCGGGTTTATGCAAAATAGGTTGGATCCATCTTCTACTTTCCTTTTAAGCAGCAACTTCTGCTTTTTTTGACTTACTTTGTAGCCCATAAATTCGTTGAAGTTTATTTTTTATTCCCTTTCTGATACTATATATACCTCAATTTTTTTTTCTTACATTGAAATGAGGTCTCAAGAGAGGGGAGAGTTATATGTTTTTGCACAATCCAATATCTTAATCTGAAAACTAATTTTATGTATTTAAAATGGTGGTAAACAAAAGCAGTTGGTTATATTTTTAAATTCTCCTATATTAATGAATACTTCTTTGGAAAATTGCCTTTTGCCCATGCTTCCAGTTTCTCTGTATTTCCCATTGCTCACCCATTGTTAAAAGTCACGAGCTGCTAAAACAGACTGCATAAATTGCTATTTTCCTGTCTGTCTAGCTTCTGCCTCTTCAGCTGCATGATGAAACTTAATTATCTCTGATGAAGCTAATGTAGGCAGAGAAGAGGAAGAGACTTGGTAAAGTTCCTACTATACACTTGATTAAACATAAACCCAAAGCTGATTATTAATAATAATTAGATGGCTGAAATAAGATATGTCGGAAAGCACAGATTCAGTTGCAATGTGTATTCATAAGGGAAAGACAAGCCGAAACTATTCTGCAAGGAATAACAGCTTCCATAAATGCAGTAAGTGGTTTTATAAACAATTTTAAGTCACATATAGACTTCCGAGCTGATTTATAAAATCAGAATCTTTTAATTCAGCACTCCATAATTTCAGAGTCTGTGCCATTAAATTCCAAGTTATGTAAACATCCAGACTCAATCATCCATCTCTTAAATTATTCCTTATGTTACTATGTGTTGCTCAGAAGACATAGAAAAATTCTTTTTAAAAGTAAGTGATCAATGAATGTAGAATGGCTCTCATTTTATCTCTAGCAACATTAATATCAAGTAATTAAAAACCAATAGGTGGAAAATTCTGGAAAGATGGCAGCAATGGTATTGTTTTGAATCTCCCAGAGTCCTCTTACTAAAGCAGACATAGAAACCAATTGGCAAACGCAGTAACTCAAAGACATGACAGACATTTACAACAAAACTAATCGACACGGTATCCCTACGAGCCCTGAAATACAGACACGTAGTGAAGAGCCTTCAACAGTTGCAAGACCTGCATGGAATCAATTTTGTGCAGAAGAGAGCAGGGGAAAGAAACAAGGAGTATGAAAGAGCCAGAAACAGGAAACATTCAAAACATTCAATAGTTATTTATTGAAAAGCAGTCACAACTGGAAGGGGTCTTGTGTGGCCCGAAAGTTGGTGAGTGTGCAGGATTTGAGGTCGTGTCTGAGTAGCCTGGGGCAGGGTAGCCCCTGTGATCTGGAAAGCTAATCAGCCGCAGCTAACTTCTAGGACAAAACTGCGTATTGGGCATGGCCAACAATTAAAAAGCAAAAGGATACTAGAGACAAAGGAAGGGAATAGTGTGATAACAGCAAGGGAGTGAAACAGACTCTATAAACCTCAGAAAACAAGCCGTGTGAAGGCAGAGGGTAGAGCTCAAGAGGTAAAGTGCATGCTTAGCACTTAGCATGCGTGAAGTCCTGGGTTCAATCCCCAGTACCTCCCCTAAAAGTAAATACACAAATAAACCTAATTACTGCCCCCCCCAAAAGAAAATAAGCTGTGATATATATAATATATATATATCCTCCTGTTAAAGTGATTTTGAGCTAAGTGAGAATAAACAACAGTGTAGTATCTTTAGAACAGATACTGAAAGCAGAAGACATCCGTACAAAACAGAACCAAACCAAATAATAACCTCTTATTTCAGAATGACTTACACGACTCAAAGATTCTCTAAGGGCTTTTACAGACTTAGGCTAACTTACGTTATCCTCAAGTTACAGGTTCCTCTGCTTTTGTTCCTAGCAGAGGTGAGGACTGGTGGCATCAATTAGCCTGAGCTCCATACAAGAAAGCATCGTTTCCTCCTCATTCTTCAACAGCCTCATGTTTCTAGTCAGAAAGTTCTGGAAATGCTCCCCCCCAAAGATCTATTCAGTGTGTCTCTTCCTCTCGCCCACCCTGCCACTGACATAGTTGGAGAATTTATGTTCTCTCGTGTGTTATTGAGTTACTCTCCTCATTTGTGTTCTTATTTCATGTCCAGTCCATGTTGCACATTGATTCCACGGAGAAATGATGTAAAATACAACATAAGAGCTAATATTTAACAAATCATGGCATCAGTGCCTTTCGTTTTCTTACTGAGTCTGCCTCCCCATCTCACCTTCTACTGTCCCTCTGTGTATTTTGTAGAATACTTATATTTATTTGCATAAGTCATTATCTTCAATATTGCCATGTCCTTTGTTCTCACTTCGGTAGAATTCTTTTTTCCCTGGTTTCATTGAGCTATAATTAACATACAGCACTTTTTAAGGTGTACAGCATAATGATTTGACTTACATAGATTTTGATATGATTACCACGGTAAGTTTAGTTAACATCTATTATCTCATGCTGATTAAAAAAAAAAAAAGGAAACTTTTTTTTTCCGTGTGATGAGGACTCTTAGCATCTACTCTCGACAACTTTCAGACATCCCACATAGCAGTGTTGACTGCAGTCATCATGTAGTACGCGACATCCTCAGTATTTACTTGCCTTATAACTGGAAACTTGTAACTTTTGACCACTTTCATCCACATGTAAGTGAAATCATACAGCGCTTGTCTTCCTCCATTTGATTTATTTCACTCAGCACAAGATCCATCCATGTTGTTGCAAATGGAAGGCTCTCTAACATTTTTTAAGGCCGAATAATACCCGTCTTTTCACGTGTGGCGCCCTCCGCCTGGACTGCTGTCTCCCCCCTTGTCCGGCTGCTAGACTTCAGTTCATACTTCAACACTCAGCTGAAGTATTATCTTCCCCAGGAAGACTCCCCGGCCTCAAGGGTGAAGCTTGAAGCCTCTTTTCTATGGTATTTAATATGATAGAAATACGATTGTATGATATTAAACCTTTACTGATATTATTTGTTGACGTGCAAAAGTTATATTCAGTTAGATCAGTGGTCAGCAAATCAGCAAATTTTTTTTTTTCTGTAAAGGGCCAAATAGTAAATAGTTTAGATTTTGCAGGCCAGTCTCTGTTACAACTACTCAACTCCGTCACCGTGGTGTGAAACAATACGCCAGAAGCAATAAACAGTCATAAACAATATGTAAATGAACTCGCATGACTATTTATAAACCCTTATTTATAAAAGAGGCAGCCAGTTGGATTTGGCCTCTGGTCCCATAGTTTGCCAGCTTTTCAGTTAGCTGAGTAGGATTTACCTTTGATGCTAGCTGTAAAATGTATATGATGACATATTAGTATTTATTGTATCTTGATAAATGTAGAAGCCCGGACTGTTAAATAGACCTTGAATTCTCAGTGGAAACAGCTTATTTTAATTGGCTTTCTCATCACCAATAACAGGTTCTTGTACATAATAACACTAAAGCATAATGAATGCTATGAATCATTATGTAGACTGTCACAAAAATTAGACACAGCACATTTTGCTATAGCGTTGTTCAGAAAATGGCCATGAGAGGAACCCAGGAGTCGGTCGAGAAACGTACATCTCCGTCACGTATGGGCCTTCTGGTGTGAACATCGTAAGGTACCAGGCTGGCGCTACACGGCGCTCTCCTCAGGCTGTGCCTTTATCTAATCTACCTCCTAGTCCCTTTCCGATGTTCTTCACTCCTAAGAGTGTTGTATAATTTGTTAAAGACCAGTATGTGGACCAAAATTCACACCCAAATAATGTGATCATTTTATTTTATAAGATCATCCTTCTACCATAGACATAGTTTCTTTTTGCCTAATGATAGCTGAAGGGTAATTTTATGATCATGCTGAAGTTACTCTTGGGTCTTGTGTCAACAATCATCTTTCTAGCCCTCAGGTAGTTGTAATTCTCTGCTTTTGTTCTGAAAACTAGGACAGGAAAGATACCGAAAACGTTAAGCATGCCACATAAAACCTACCGTCACAGATTGCTTTATTTTAAATGTTAAAAACTTTACTATCTAATGTTGGTTTTATTTAGGTACGATAGAGCAGCAGATACCTAGAGTTTGAATTCCATGTCCACGTACATTTCCCAAGCTCTTTGAAAAGGACCTAATAAAGGTTAAACTCATAAAGCATACACTTGAAAATTGCTGTTAAACTGAAATGAGGGAATAGTAGTGGCTTTCTATATTTCAGTAAATACAAAGCCCCAGTGGTATTTTCTATTCTAAATTTAAATTACTTCTACTCCCAAGGTTTTCAGAGGGACATTAAAACTAAGATGCAGTGGACCTAGTTATCATGAGTATTTCAAGTGTGCTTGTGTGTGAGCACATGTGTGTTTTTAGCACATTTGTAACAACTTACTTGAAATAGGTATGTTTTACCCTTTCCTGAGACGAGGTCCGTAAGTTTTGGTGTGGGTTCTCAATGCTAGGCTAACAAATTAAAACAGATTGAGCAGTTTAAACAACACAAAGTTTCTGTCTTCACTTCTGCTGGTCAGAAAGTTGGTGTGGGACCCACAGGGCCAAAATGAAGTGTCAGCAGGATTCCTTTCTGGAGGCTCTAAGGATGAGTTAGTTTCTTGGCTCATTGGCGTTGTTAAAATTTAGATCCTTGTGGCTATAGGACAGAGCTCCCCGTTCTCTTGCTGGCTGTCAGCTGAGGACAGTTCTCAGCTTCTAGGAGCTACCACGTTGCTTCGCTCAAGACCCGCTTGCTCCATCTTCCAAGCCAGAGAAGGTGGTAGGAGTCTACTCAAGGTGCATCTCTGTGCCCTCCTCGGCCACCCTAATCTTAAAAGCTCATGCGATTACATCGGGTCACCTGGATAATTCAGGACACTCCCCCTATTTAAGGTCAGTGGATTACAAAATATGTTCCACCTGGAGCCTTAATTCCCTTTCGCTGTATAACATAGTATATTCACAGTTCCCAGGATTAGGATGGGGGCATCTTTGGAGCATTATTATTCAACACAGCAAATTTCATAATTCCCAATATCAGTAGGAGTCATAGTCAATCCAATTAAAGACCACAAAACTTTGAGAAAAGAATTAATAATGGTCACATTTTTTTATCATTGGTCTGTAATTCTCATAATAAACTGATAAGGAAGCCAAAATGTAACAGACGCCTCAAGACGCCATTTGATGTGGATACTGGCTATCTGAGCTGTAGTCAAACATGTTTTATTGTAATTTTATCAATTGAGTGAAATTCAGTTCTTTTAATTTTTACACTTTAAAAGAAATAATACTTAGAGTTGCAATTTCTGGAACTGTGCCAGTTGCTGTAGGTCAAAAAGGCTAATGTGTTTTATGAGCTTTAGAGTAAAAGTTCTAATTATGGTTACACGTGGATCTTGGAAATCATTTCTTAGTTAAAAATGAAAAGCTCTGGTGTACCTACCCAGGAGCGTCCGCCTGAAAACCTGTGATCCTGTGAGATAGATTCCCAAGGAGGCTTGTCTGCTGTACTTCTTACTGAACGTTCGAAGATACAGATTTGGTTTCAATTTTACCTTTGGACAGCTTAGTTTTTCATCCCTATAAATTTAATTAATAAACTATTTATTGGTCATTTCCCACTACCGTCAGTCTTTCGGATAGTTAATTATTCAGGGTTTTGTTCACTTTGTTTCATCTTCTCAGAAAAAAAAAATTCTGCTACCTCTGTGATTCAAGTTTTCTACAGCGACATGGATCAAAAATGCAGTGAATAAATGAGCCAATGGGACTTTTTTCCTTCATTAAATCTAAACAATGATCAGATCATTTTTTTGTATAAAATTTATTTTAGAGTATTATATTTAAGACTGACACACTTGAGTATATCCAAAGGGGAATGAAAAATGTAATTAGCATGTCTGATAACTGTATTTTTAAAAATGTGTGATGAAATTAGAGTTGTTTTGTCTAAAAAAGTAAGTGACATGACATTTTCCTATCTTCCACTTACTTTGTTAGAGAATGTTGATGCTTCTCGTATTAAGGTATTTTATTATTTCTTAATGATATTTTGATATTGTAACATTGTTACAATTATGGAAGTTCATTCTCCAAAAAACAGAAGAGGCTTGGTTTGGGCATTTTGTAACATGCTTGGAAAGTCCTCTGTACAACACAAATATTTATTATCTACTGTGTACAAGGATATTCTGGGAACATAGGATGCAATGTTGTACCAAAACCACAACACAAATGAAAACAAAATAAATAAAAGAAAAAACACTTTCTCCCAAAGATTACATTCTAACAGGGGAAAGAAAAGGAAGGAAATGAATAAGAAAATGATACAATATGTGTATCAGAGGCTACTAATTGTCCCTCAATAGTTACTCAATCCTCCTTTCACATTATAATAGACTCCTCCCTTCAGGTTTTGGCTGGGAGCATATGCCTGTTGATTATAGTCTTTATTTGTCAGCATTAATGGCAGCAATATGGGGCCATGTGCCTCAGTTCTTGTCCATGAGTTATAGGTAAAATGTTTGTATAAAACTCCTGCGTCCAGCGCCTAAAGGAAATCTCTAGAAGGGTTTTCCTTGTAGCAATGTTAGACTATCCAGTTTAGGATAAATCTGCTCATGGTGAGTAATTAGAATAGTTGGATAAAATATGAAATAAGAGTATCTATTTGGAGGCATTGGAGGAGTATAAAGCACAAGAATACAAAGGAGAATTCCAGATAAGTGGAACTTACATCTGATGCCAATTTCCACCTTTAGGTATTTTGCCATTTTAAAATAGCAGCTAAATGGCTGGATGGCTAGCTGAGAGCAGTGGGGAGGGTATGAGGTGTCATGCAGAGCTCTTGGCAGTTTTACCAGGAAAGGGTCACCACAACAGGAGTTTGTGGCCTGATAAGAAATATGATAAGAAAAAACTTACAGTCTGATAAGAAGGAAAATCCACACTTCCAGCTGGGAGCCCAAATAGCTCCCTCATAGGGAGTACTTGAAACAAACCCATACCCTAAAAATTCAAGCCCTGTTTCTTGTCAGCTTTTTTTTCTTTTTACTTTTTTTTTAATTGAGTTATAGTCATTTTACAATGTTGTGCCAAATTCCAGTGTAGAACACAGTTTTTCAGTTATACATGAACACATATATATATTCATTGTCGCATACTTTTTCACCGTGAGCTGCCACGAGATCTTGTATATGTTTCCCTGTGCTGTATAGTATAATCTTGTTTATCTATTCTGTATATGCCTATCAGTATCTACAAATTTTGAACTCCCAGTCTGTCCTTTCCCACCTCCCACCCCCTTGGCAACCACAAGTTTGTATTCTATGTCTATGAGTCTGTTTCTGTTTTGTATTTATTTTCATTTTTTTTTATATTCCACATATGCAATCTCATTGGTATTTTTCTTTCTCTTTCTGGCTTATTTCACTTGGAATGACCTTCTCCAGGGACATCCATGTTGCTGCAAATGGTGTTATGTTGTCATTTTTATGGCTGAATAGTATTCCATTGTATATATATATACCACCAAGGAAGAAATACAAATGATCAATAGGCACATGAAATATTGTTCAATATCACTAATTATCAGAGAAATGCAAATCAAAACTACAATGAGGTATCACCTCGCACCAGTCAGAATAGCCATCATTCAAAAGTCCACAAATGACAAATGCTGGAGAGGCTGTGGAGAAAAGGGAACACTCCTACACTGCTGGTGGGAATGCAGTTTGGTGCAGCCACTGTGGAAAACAGTATGGAGATTCCTCAAAAGACTAGGAATAGACTTACCGTATGACCCAGGAATCCCACTTCTGGGCATGTATCCAGAAGGAACCCTACTTCAAAAAGACACCTGCAACTCAGTGTTCATAGCAGCACTATTTACAATAGTCAAGACATGGAGACAGCCTAAATGTCCATCGACAGATGACTGGATAAAGAAGATGTCAGCTTATTTTCTGAATTAAGTTTATCTGTTCCTAGCAAGGTCCTCTGCAAGAACTAAATTACATCCCCTCTGGAAAACAATGACATCATCTGTAGCCTCAAAAGAGCTCTTTTTTTTTTTCTACACACAAGAAAGATATTCCCTCAATTAAACATAATCAGGCATTAAAATGTGTTGGAAATCCAGAAGAAAAAATAGGTAGTGAAAAATAGAAATTCAGGGGACCCATATATTCGAGTTATCTGTAATAGTTTAAAGTCACTGTATTGAACAGATCCAAGGACTAAATAACATAATGGAGTCATTCACCAAAGAAATGAAAAATTCAAAATATCAAATATTATGTCTACAAAGAAAATAAAAGTAATAGGTCAGTGATGGTTTTAATAGTACATTAGGCATAGCTGAAGAAAGAATGAGTTAACTAGAAAAATGATTAGAAGGAAATACCCAGATGAAAGCATAGAAAGACAAATAGAAAGCTTTACAAGTACAAGATGTATGCAGGACATGGTCTAAAGTCTAAACTGCGTGGTGCTAAAATCCTGAAAGGAGCAGAAAGAGACTGAAAGGTACAATATTTAAAGACATAAACACCAGCAATTTTGAAAATTGATGAAAAGCAGTTTGCTGGTTCAGGGAACTTTAAAAATCTTGGGTCAGAATGACTACAAGGGAATCTATCCCTAACAGACATATCATAGTAAAACTACTAAAGCCTTTTTAAAAGAGGAAAAAGTGTATTTCAAATGTGGAGAATGACTTCCTAGGCATTCTATTTGTTGCTTTTTTTTCAACCCTTCAGCCACTTTTTCCACTTCTTTGTTCCCTGAAGACATTTTCAAACTTGACTTTGATTTTGTTTTTAATAGTAAGCGTTGTTGATGTACAGTCTTGACCCGAAGTCTTGGTGGACTCTTTCTGTGGTGTGTTGTTTCAGCTGTTCCCTATCCAGTGCCTTCTGTGCTTGTGACCAGGTTGCTTTGGGCTGCCTGTTGTCTGGTTCTTATCCAGTAGGCCTCTTTGAGACATAGATGGAGAGGCCGGCCTCCTGAGAAGGAATTTAATTAATTAAGATGGTTTTCCAAACCATCTACATCTCTTTTCTAACTTTCATCTGTTTTTTCTAATTTGTGTCTGTTTATCTCAGAGAGATATATTAACCTATCTACCCATGATTGTGGCTGTTTCAGCATTTTGGTATATTTGGTGAGGTTGTTTAGAATATCCAGGTGTTGGAGATTTAGATTTCAAATCAAGAAGCCAATTTGCAAAAGCTGACAGAATTACAAGTCTCGGGGAAACTGGTTTTCTGGCTCAGCTTTCTTTGTAATTGCCTGAGGAATGGTTACTTCTGATGCAGCCAAACAAGGAACGACTCCTCTTAGAAACCTCCATCTTTAAGAAAAATTCCTTTGTTTTTATTTTCATCCTGCTTGCCTCACAAATCCATTAAAACTAAAGTTCCCCTGTGCCTGGTTCAAGGTCAAGGTGACTTCAGTGTGCCCCTTACTTCTCCGGGTTTTGGCTTTCTCATCGATTTGACCAGGTAATTCCTTTTTATCCTTTTAGAATTTTGATGCATTAACATTAATTTTAAATATTTTATCCAGGTTTAAAATTTTGGGTTTTTCTCCTAATAAAATGTCAAATTTACCTCCCAAAACATGAACTTTGTCCACAGCTTTATTACTTTTTTCTTTTAAGTGTTCTTAGTTTCATGCTTAAATTTTTTTTTTTAAGAAGACTTTTTAAAGCAGTTTTGGTTTATAACAAAATTAAAAGGAAGGTACAGAGACTTCCTACGTGCTTTGTCACTGCACACTCTTCCCCCACTAGCAACCAGAATGATACCTGTTTTTTTTTTAATCAAGATTGAACCTACATTGACGCATCATAATCACCCCGAGCCCAGAGTTTACCTTACAGTTCACCCTTGGTGGTGTACGTTCTGTGGGTTCGGACGAATGTCTAATGACATGTATCACTCCTAATGGTACACAGGATATTTTCACTGCCCTAGAAATCCTCTGCACTCTGCCTGTTAATCCCTCCCCTGATCGAACCTTGGCAACTACTGATCCTTTTCCTGTTTCCATAGTTTTGCCTTTTCCAGAATGTCTTGTATTTGGAATCATACACTATGTAGGCTTCTCAGACTGGTTTCTTTCATGTAGTAATGTGCATTTACTCTGTACCTTCTGATGGCTTGCTATCTCTTTTCAGTGCTGAATAATATTTCATTGCCTGGATGTATGGTAGTTTATCTGTTCATATACCAGAGGGCATCTTGGTCACTTCCAAGGTTTGGAAATTATGAGTAAAGTGGCCATAATCTTCTGTGTGCACATATGTGTAGACGTAAGTTTTTCAACCTGGGTAAATACCAAAAAGCTGGATTGGATGGTAAGGGTGTGTTTAGTTTGGTAACAAATCCCCACGCTGTCCTCCAAAATGGCTGTACTGTTTGACGTTCCAAACAGCAAAGTATGAGACCTCCTGTTGGTCCACGTGTTCACCAGCATTTGGTGGTGTCAGTGTCCTGGATTTTGACCTTTCAAATAGGTGTGAGGTGGTATCTCATTTTAATTTGCTACTTCCCTCATGATATGATTTGGAGCGTATTTTCATGTGCTTATTTGTCATGTGTATGTAAGGTGTCTGTTAACTGTTTTGGCCCATTTTTAAATTGGGTTGTTAATTTTCATATTGTTGAATTTTAAGAGCTTTTGGATAACAATCCTTTGTCATATGTGTCTTTTGCAAATATTTTATCCCAGCCTGTGTCCTGTCTTCTAATTCTGTTGATACTGCATTTCACAGAGTAGCACTTTTCCATTTTGATGAAGCCCCACTTAGCAATTATTTATTTCATGTACTGTACCTTTGCTGTTGTGTCTAAATAGGTATTGCTATATCCAGTGCCTGTGTTATCTTCTAAGAATTTTGTAGTTTTGCATTTTCCATTTAGGTCTGTGACCTGTTTTGAATTAGTTTTTGTGTAAAAATCTGTGTCCAGATTTCTCTTTTTTCACGTGCATGTCCAGTTGTTCCAGTCATTTTGTTGAAAAGATGATCTCTGCCCTGTTTTATTGCCTTTGCTTCTTTGTCGAAGATCAGTTGACAATATTCATGTGGGTCCACTGTGATTCTTGAGTGCGTTTTTCCTCCTGTTATGTCAATTTTTCCTTTAATGTTAGGAGACTGTATTGTGGGGCACGTGTGCATTCACGACTGTGGTATCTTCTAGTGGATTATTTCTTTTATCCTCATGTATGTACTGACACTCTTAATACTTATTTATGCTTTACAGCTGTTAATGTGTTTGTTCCTTATTCATATTGCTACATCAGCTTTCAGCCTCTGAGATGCCTATCATTTCTTAATCTCTCCAGAGATACATTTTTTTGTCATTTTGTTTTAAATAGCTGTATTACTATTAAATAGCATGTAGCTAAATTTTGAAAGAAAATTAAACCTTAGTGTTATAAATGTATTATTAGCAAGTATTACTGTTGTTTTATTTTACGTTTTAATTAGCTGTTTTTCTTTCTTGGCTTTTTTCCTCTTTCCATCCCTTTTATTTAATGGCTTTTTTTTTTTTTCTGTGTGTGTGTATTGTTGTTTCTCAACCCTTTTTTCTGACCTTGGATGTATAATTTGAATTTTCAGTTCCTATCAAATTAATCTATGAATATATATATTTTTAAATTCTAACAAAATTTTAATTTTAATTTTTTTTTTACTCTTGAAACAATAAGAACTTGCCATTAAGGTGTTTATTATTCCCTAAGCTCCCTCACATTACCTGGATTATTCATGTTGAAGTTTAGTTCCTCATTTTCATCATGAAAATATAATTATTTTTAACCATCTGTAGTTGATTGGATCCAATAATATATTTTGCCAATTCCTCTGGGTTTAATTTTCTTCTTGCTCAGATATATCCATTACTAATTATTCTTTCACAAAAGGTCTTTGAGTGGTAAACATTTTGAGCAATTTATTATAAAGGTGTTATTTCATTCTCACAGTTGAAAAATACTATATTTGACTCTATTCAGTTTGACAGCTGTTTCCTTGTAACACTTTAAAGCTAGCAGTTGGTCAGTTCTATTATTGCTGCTGAGAAGCGGGCTTTCAGCCCCATTATTCCTTTGTAAGATATCTGTCCTTTCTTGCATCTGTGAAGATTTTGACTTCATCCTTGCTGTTTCAACATTTCATTAAGGTCTGTCTTGTGTGGCACTGTCATGTTTCACTTATCTTTTCCAGCAGTTTTTGTGCAGATACTCTGAGACCTTATCGCTTTCCTCAATTAGGGAAATTTTAGTGTTTTAAAAAAAATTATTAAGCTATTTTCTATTGCCTTTCTGCAGAATACTCTATTATCTACACTGAGAACTCATGTGTTGCAACTTTTCAATCTTCTTCCATGTCTCTTCAATTGTTTTGTAAATTTCTGAGTGGCTCCTTTCTAGGTTCTGAGTTTGCTTCCCTGATTTCTCCATTAGTCCTTTCTACTGTCCCATTTTTGTCACTGGATACTTTGTTAAGCAAACTTTTAATTGTAGGACAGTTTTAAATGTATGGAAAAATGATGAAGATAGTACTGAGAATTTCCCCTATTAACATCTTACATTAGTGTTGTACCTTTGTTACAATTAACAATAATAATATTGAAACATTAGTCACTGACATCCACACTTGACTCAGATTGTTTTGGTTTTTACCTAATGTCCTTTTTCTTCTCAGGATCCCATCCAATACTGCATTACATTTAGTTTTGTCACATCACCTTATGCTCCTCTTGGCTGTGGTCGTTTCTCAGACTTCCCTTGTTTTTGATAATCTTGACAGGTTTAAGGAGTATTCGTCAGGCATTTTGT
The DNA here is from genome assembly GCF_048773025.1 of Camelus bactrianus. Taxonomy (NCBI): domain Eukaryota; kingdom Metazoa; phylum Chordata; class Mammalia; order Artiodactyla; family Camelidae; genus Camelus; species Camelus bactrianus. The sequence continues at coordinate 8,567,943 of NC_133545.1, forward strand.
AGAAGGTCCCTCAGCTGGGATGTCTGGTGTTTTTCCCATGATTATAGTGGGGTTACTGAGAGAGGGAGATGACGAAGCTAAAGTGTCATTTTCATCACACTGTATTAAAGGTACAAACCATCAACATGATTTGTGACTGTGGGCGTTGACTTTGATCACCTGGCTCAGGAAGTAACTGTCAGGTTGCTCCACTGTACAGTTGTTCTTTCTACCCCTTTGCACACTATATCCTTGAGAAGGATATCATTGAACAAGCCCGCATTTTAGAAGTGGGCGGTTGCGCTCGCTGATAGTCTCCTTGGCCATGTCCAGTCTACTGTGGAGCCCGTCGAGCCATTCTTTGCTTCTCTCACACTGGTTTTTGCTTTCTAACATTTCCCTTTGATTCTGTATTAGTTTCCACATCTGTCCTTGATTACCCCTGTATTCTTGCATCATGTCTGTTTTTGAGCCCATAACATATTGATCAGAGTCATTTTACATGCTGTCTGATAATTGCAACACCTGCGTCGTGTCTGAGTCTGGTTCTGATGTCTTGGTCTCTTCACAGTGTGTTTTCTCTTGCCTTTTAGCCTGGCTGGCAGTTAGTGTCAAAAGCTGGGCATGATGTATCAGGTAGTGGAAACCGAGGTAAACTGGCCTCTGGGGTGAAATTGTATGTTAATCCACTAGGAGCTGGGTTGTGTTTAAAGTCTGCTGCAGCTATAGGTGTCTCGAGAGCCTTTGAATTCTGGCGTCCTTCTCTTCTCTGTCATTGCCTTTGGGCCTTCCTAAGTAGGCCTCAGAGAGTCTTCGACTCGCACCTCTCAGCTGTAATCCATCATTGCTGTGTTGGTGTGGTGGGAAGTTCTGGGAGAGCAGGTGCGTTGTTGTATAATTTGATTTTCCGGTGATGTCTTAGTCTCTTATTGGGCCTGTATTTCTGGCATGTACTCTTCAGTCAATATTTTATTTCCTTTTTGTCCTTCCATCCCCTGGGGTGAGACAAGGAGGCTAGAGAAGGATGGAGTGGGGGGAAATGTTCTTCCTTCAGGTGGGACAGGGTTCTGGTAAATTATTTTCTCCTGAATGTAAACTTTTGTCATAGAGAATTTTCTGAGGATATTTCAAAATGATGACTTTTTTTCTGCCTCTTCCCAAGCCACAAGGAGACTTTCTTGGTTTTTCACCATGAGAATCTGCAGGGGGTTCTGTAGGTAAAACCCAGGAAGGTGTGGGGGCTGAGAAGACTGCAGTCGCTAGGAGTTTCTCACCTGCATGGTTCACACTCAGACTCCAGCAATTCCTCACGATTACCGTGTAAGTCTCCCCACCCCTGTGTGGCTCCAGCAGCTTCTGCTTCAGGAGGTCAGATTTCGGTTGTCTGTGTAAATTTCAGTGCCAGCTTGCCTGTGCCCTCAGTTCTCTGATGTGTCCGAGGAGAGTCATTGGTTGTCCACAGGTTCATCTCTTTCTCGTTGTAAGAATAGGAGTGATGGTTTCTAGCCGTTTTGCACATTAGAGTTGTTTTGATGAAATGATGCATTTACTTGGCTCAAACATTAAACCAAGTATAAAGAGATCCAATGTAAGAGAGCCTTCATTTCTTTATTGCTCATCTCTTAAGTTTGTGTGATTCCTAGTAGGTAACTATTGTTTATCCTTCCATATATTTTATGCCAGTACTGATTCATATTACTTTCCATTTCTTAGGACAGAAATACTTGTAAACTATAGATACTTTCTCTTTGTTGTGATACTTAACCTGTTACTAATTTTGAACCACTTCACTGAGAGTTGTCTTCATTTTTATCAAAGCTACATTCTATTCTATGGATATGCCTTACTTTTATAAGCAATTCTTGATTGGTATACATTTAAGTTGCTTTTAGACTTTTGCTGTTACAAAAGTTCTTACTTAATTGTGTAAGTAGATCATTTTTCATATGTATAGTGATATCTGTGAGATAAGTTCCTAGAAGTAAAATACCTGGAACAAAATGTACATTCATTTGCAATTTGAGGAGTATTGAACATTTAACACCATCTCTAACAATGGATGCGTTCCTTTTTGAACTATCTCATTAATGGAATGTGTGATAAAATTGCACATATTTGCTACTGTGGTAGGTGAAAATTATGTGTCAGTGCAGCTTGAATTTGTATTTATCTTATTTTAAAATAATTTAATATAGTTAAGCGTTATTTTTATACCACTTGTACAGTTTTTAATTAGGCTGTTTCTCTTTCTCACTAATATTCATGAAAATTGGCCTTCTCACTATGCGATATGAATTGCAAATAGTATTACCCACTTTACCATCTCTCTTCCGTCCTTTGAGTCTGTATGTGTGTTGTATGCAGAAATATTTTAAGATATATTTAATTTTTTAAAAAAGTTCAGAACGTCTGGACTTTTTGGCATGGCGAGATACTTCTTGATAACTGTGGAGTAATATCTCATCTTTCATTATTTACACTAAAATCACTGATCTATGTGGAATTTATCCTCGTGTTAAGTGTGTGGATACTGTGATGAAGATTAATTTTTTCTAGTTTTGCTTTTCTCTTCCAAATTTTTAGAACTTTATTTTTATTAATATCATTGTATTTTTTCTTATTAATAATGCTGCCTTGTACTTATGCTAAAATTCTAATTAGGTGGTGGGAGTATACTTTTTGTTTTTATGTTTTTGTCTTTTCAGTAAAAATTACTATTTCTCTATTAAGTATAATGATGGCTTTTGGAACTTACCATGTCAAGAAACTTTTTATTCATTCTGAGTTTCAGTAGTACTGGTTTATCATGAGCTGTTGAATTTTGCTAACTGCCTTTTCAGCACACATGTATATAGTAATATGAATTTTCCTTTAATTTCAATAATTTCCTCAACAGTTCCCCAAAATTAAACTATCTTCTCATTACTGGAATAAGCTCTGTTTGGTAATGAACTTAAAATGAATTTTAAAAATTTCCTGGATTGTAATTGCTAATCATTTATTTAGTTATGTTACTTTCATGTTCATATGAGAGACTTGTTTGATTTTATTTGTGAGCAGTATTTTCATATTTTGGTATCATTGTTATGCTCACTGAAGAGTTTCAGAAAATAACTTTTCCTTTTATGTTAATGGTTATGGTAAGTGGTTAAATATTTCTCAACATATTATGAAAAATGTTAAATTTGTGGAAAATTTTAAAAATGCTAAGTGATTCAAGTAAATATCCATAGTGCTACCACCTAAATTCTGTAATTAATATTGTGCTGTATTTTCTTTAACACACACACATATAGACACACACATCTGTTCCTATATCTCATATTCCTTGAATGCCTTTCAGAGTCTCAGATTTTATTCAATTAAGCGTTGCTATTCATCATTGTTAACAGTATCATCCATGTATAACTGACATGTAATACATGGCAGGTATTTAAAATGTGGGCTTTAATAAGTTTTGGATAAAGTCAGCACCATAGTCAAGATAATGAACATAACCATCAAAAAAAGGAATCCTCCCTCTCTCTGCCCCCCTACCCCTGACATCCTTAACCCAGGCAACTCACCGATCTCTTTTTTTCTCACTGTACAATAATTTAATTTCCTAATATTTTATATTCTGATTCTGTCTTGCTGTTTTCCTTCAGCATGATTTTTGAGATTAATTTATTGTAGCGCGTATCAATAGTCCATTTCTTTTTTATTGCTGGGTGTTATTCCATTATGTGGATATGTTACAGTTTATTTATCCATTCATGATGGATGAATGGAGATTTGGCTTGTTTCCAGTTGTTGGCTACTGCAAGTAAAGATGCTGTGAGTGATTTTGTAGAGATCTTTGTACGGCATGTGCTTTCTTTCTCTCAGGTAATTACTGAGCAATTCAGTGAGTGGATCCTATGGTGGTGTAGATTTAAATTTTCAAGAAACTGTCCAACTGTTTCCAAAGTATCTGTACTATTACAATATGAGAGTTTCCACTGATACACATTTATACACATTCTTTTACTTTAGTCATTCTGATTAGGTTTCTAGTGGCATTTTCCTTGATTTTAATTTGTGTTACACTGATGATTAATGATGTTGAGCATCTTCTTTATATACTTTTTTTCCATTTTGCATCTTATGTGGTGAAATATCTGTTAAAATTTTTGCCCACTTTTAAATTAAATTGTTTTCTTTTGTGCTTTGAGAGTTTTAAAAATACCTATCATAGGTTCAAATTCTTTATCAGATAATATGATTTGCAAATGTTTTATCCCAGTCTGTGACTAAGAGGCATAGTCTGTCTGTACTTAACACCCTAGCGAGGTGTTGAAATGATGTTTTTTCCACTGCTAAGAGCAGAGCAGCGACCTAAGATTGTTGAGTTTTTCTCTGGGGAGCCAGAGAACTGGGTGAACAAATAATTTATTAATCATCAATTTTAAAATTTTATAATTCTATGGAATTCAATATTAATAACGTAAGAATCAGTATGTCATATTTTTAAAAAGGTGGTGTTCTTTTTACAAGTGAAATAAGAAGTGTAAAACAGGTTCTGATCTTTCCAGTGTCATACAAAGATAAGGCAGAAAATTCTTCCAGTATCTGCAGTTAACCAAAGCAATATATGTGATAGGATCTAGCAGAGGCCCTCTTTTAAATACTTAACATTTGATGGAGACCATTTAGATAGTTATTAAAATCAGTTTCACTTATTCATAATAGTATAAAAGGACATTATGGCTATATTAATGTTGCAGTAGTAGGCACATAAGTATAAAGGAATTGAAAATTCATGATTTCTCCAGCAATGTTATCTTGGCCATCTACATTTATTATGTTTAAATAATTTATATTTTACATCAAAGGATCAATCTCATTGAAAGTAAATTAGTCATTAATTAAAATAAGGAACATGGTTCCCATACAGAACTTGATCAGGTTGTTTTAGGAACTCCCTCTGCTTAATTGAAATACTCTATCCTAATATTTAATTGAGGGAAAAAAAACCCTTTATTATTTTTGCTTCTGCATCATATAAAGTATGCAAAAGGATTAAAGAGAAGTTGCATTAATGGCTAGAAACATTGTCTCTGACCTTGGGTTATTACTCAATTCTAAATGATGGGCTTCATTTTATTTTTTAGCTGTGGCTCATCATAGACTCTCTGTCTTACTCTTTCTTTACACTCTGTCAATTTTAGCTTTTGAGTCAGCAACACTTTTAAGTCCTTCACTTATGCACTGACTTTCCAAATTCTCTACTCTATCTAGCAATAAAGAAACTCTCTATTCTCCTGTCTTGACTAATGTCTTTTCATTCAACTGGCTTGAATTTTTTATTACGAGTAAATTCATTTTCTGCATAAAAATATTTTTTAATGATGGGTTAATATGGGTTAATATGAGTAATTTCAATTTATGTTCTTGGATAGGAAGCATGCTATTAAGAAAATCAAAGATTTTTCACTTCTCATACAATAATATTTTAGTCTAAAGGAAGAAAGCATTTCGTTCCTATAAGGTCTCATGTTAATTCTCAAGCTGCATTTCCAACTATTATTTTCATAATGATATTCATACTGATTTTTTCAATATTCCTTAAAATATTGTGCTTTCATATTTTTCTACATCATCCCTTTTACCTAGCATTATTCACTAGTTAAATCCAGTCCCACTAATCTTTCATCTCCATTCTCCCTCCTCTTAAATTTGATGTTTACGCTTATCTATACATTTAAAGTATGGACTTAAAACTTTCAATAATAAAATAAAACTTATTTCTTATTCTCTTCTCAATATGTTGAGTTCCTATTATCTAAGTAAATAAAAACCCATACCCTCCTCTTGACTCATCCTTTTTGACTTTCCATATTTTAACATCTGCTAATTGTATTTAAAATAATATTTCAAAATTAAATACACTTACTTTAATTTGTATCTTAACCACAGTCTGTTGTCTTTGTCTACAGTTTGAGCCCACTGTTTGCATTATTATAATCATGTAGCTATTCTTCACTGAAAAACCACACATACACGTACACACACACATACACCTGTATATAGTGTGTGTGTGTGCGTATGTGTATAGATGTGTGTCTACACACACACACACACACACACTCCGTGTGTGTATAGGATGAACTTAAAAGGCTTTACCTTGTGCTTCACCACTTTTTTCAGTCTTGCTATTAGACCTGCTAAGTCCAAGCAGAAAGACCTGTGTTTCATCTGTGTAATTCAGACTCTTATTTTTGCATTTCTCGTCTACCATGATCTAGAATTTGGGAGTTATATGCTCCTTCAAATTGACCAGTTTGATTCCATCTGCTTTTACTTTAATAAAAAATAGAGAACTCCCCCAGTATGATAACCCTCCACCGTCTTGTTCTTTTTACATTTATGGGTTTACCTTCAACTGAATCATCTGCAGATCCTGTAGTGTCTTTGGAGGATGCAGGATAGATTAGTACTTTTGCTTCGTCTGCCATGTTTATCTGAAACTATAAGGTATAGGTTATTCCCAGTCATAAATTGGTACAAAAAGGGAGCTTGAAAGTTAGTTATCAAGATAATTAAAACTTTAGATGTCTCTCGAATTTGCCATTTTATTTTAGCAATTTATACTAGAGATTAACTTTTTGTTCGATATATAGTTACGAAGATGATCAATGGAGGATTATTATAAAAGTTGAAAGAAAAAAACTAAATGTTTAACGAAGGGAGATTATCAAAATATGGCACATATAATTTTACGCTGACTTTTATAGGCATACTCAATGAACTCAATGTTCATTTTCAGTTGTTTTTACTTCATCACAAATTTTTTTACAACTTTATTTGATTACATTTACACTTATTCATTTAGTTTAGATTTCAATTTTATTTACTAACATGCAAATTTGAGGGATTATAATGGAAGAACTAAAGTGAAAATATGGCTGGCTATAATAGATTGAAAAACACAAAACTCATCTTACAGAAGAGAGGATACATATTAACGATAATGTGAAATGCACTGATTCATAAAATTTATGGTCAGAGTTTGGCTCAAAAATAAATAGATATAAGAGAAAACAAAAATGGATAACCTTTGCTTGGAACTAAACTCAAGGAAGAGTTTATCGTATGATTGGTATTAAAAAATGTATTATTGTATATATGACCTAACCTGACATGATGGTAGCAGTCTTAGAACAATGATCTTGAAAGAAGTACACTTAAAAAACTGCTATTTCCTAAACACCGTGTGTACTGACCCTGTTTAAGGACAAAGATAATTCCAAGAGGTGGTAGCTTTGAAGGAATGTCTTCAACACTCCAACAGTGCCCTCTACAGACTTTGTTCTTTTGAGAATATTAGTCCCACATGTTCTGCTGTTTTTAAAGTAGAACACGTTAGGTTTGCCATTTCTGGAAGGGCTTTCAAAGTGGGAACAATGCTCTCTCAGATCCTTTTCTTTCCCATGGATTTGTAAACCCAATTGCCGGTCTCAAGCCCAGATTTCTCCATTCTCTGTCAACTGAATTTCTATTATGTTCACTTATATGTTTCTTTTTAATTTGCCTTATGAGGCTTAACTAAAAGCACCCTGGTCTTCCCTAACAGATTTCTTTAATTTACTATCTAAGGGGAAATAAGTTGAAGTCCAAGTCCCTTGAATTCCTTAAGGGCCCAGGTTTCTTGTAAAAGTTGATTCATTACTGATCTAGATTTCTTTTATAAAAGTTTCTTTTTTTATTGAATTATTTTTTATTGAAAAACACCTTCAATAAGTTGTAATTTTAGAGTTTTGAGAATCCTATATATACTTACATTCAGCCAAAATATGGAAAAGATAATAGAAGAAAAATTATGTTTTCAGGTATTTAATAATTGTGGAATGTTAATTATTGTATGATATATGATTTATTATATGACACATATCTTATATAATGTGATATATTATTTTCCATGTGCTTTTTCTTTATTGTAATGATTATATCTACAAGCAAAATGGAAATGTTAAGAAAGAGGTGTAATTCAGGTAAAGTAAATGCAACATGAATCCATTTATAAAGCAAGTTATATGGCTATATTTGAAAAAAATCTAAAAGGATGTCTAATTAAATATAGTTATTAATGATTTTTTCATAAAGTTGCTGAGTAAAAGAACAATTTAAAAACAATCAGCTGAATTTCTATATGATACCTTCAAGTTAAGAAATTAAAGTTGTGAAAGTTTATAACTACAGATTTGTTGAAAATATTGACATAGTATTAGCAGGAACCATAGTATATACTGAATATGTAGAAATGATCCTAAAATTATTCAATATCTTTTCACAGAAAATTATAAAAAGGATTTAAAGAAGAATTAAATAAATGGAAATATTATGTTTCAATTAGAGATTAGAAGACAATATTTTAAAGACGGCAATTTTCTCTAAATATGATTGGTAAACTCAATTCAAAGCCAAAAACTCCCCCAACAATGTAAGCCTATGTATTAAGCATTTGTGCAACTTGTTAAGCCTACTCTAAATTTTAGTGGAAATGTAAATGGCCAACAACAGCCAAGCATCTTTAAGGTGCTAAGCCTTGCTCTAATTATAATGAAGTTACAGTAATCGAGACAATGTGACAATAAACAAGAAAAACCAAAAAGAGCGTAGAGGGTCTACAAACAGAACCTAATATATAAGGATACTTGACTTACAATAAACGTAGCACTGTATAGCCATGGGCAAAGTTTTGGGGAAAAAAATGGAACTTGAATGATACATCAAACTACATAATTTCAGGTCGATTGCACATTTAAACATGAGAGGCAAAAAAATAAATGATCTAGAATATATCGTGGGAGCTTCTTTTCATTATCTTGGAGTAGGCCAACTATCTTGAACTTCTTTTACCCTAATGTTTTCCAAACTGATTTAACCACAAACTCTGTGTGTGTGTGTGTGTGTGTGTGTGTTTGACACATTGGGGAAATAATTCTTCCTGAAACCCTCTGGGAAAGGCTACTTTGGGTTCTTCCCTTTCTCATCAAATTAGCCAAGTTCGGTCACCATAAAGGACAATAATCATGAACTGAAATAAACTTATGGAACAATTCAAGAGAGAGAGCTGGACCCTGGTGAAAATCAAGGCAGGTATCTGCCACTTTTTTCACAAGTTCATGTTGTAGAATTTATTTTTGACTGTATGTCTAGACCCATTTCTAGTGTAACAGTAAGAGGACAAGTAGTGCCAAGTGTCTGTGCAGCAATTTGTCACTAAGAAGTATTAAGCAGAGAAGTAAATAAACTTTTGTTAAACTTGTCTTTAAATTTGTATTTAAAAAGTGATTAAAATATATTTGCATCATTTATTCATAAATTACTAAATGTTTTCTACAATTATAGTACCCAAATGTCACCCTCCTTAAAGCAGATCACGTGACAGGCATTTTTGTGCCAGCCTCTGTTTAAATCCATTACGTGCATTTTCTAAAAGGGACTCAATGGTTCTCAGACTCATGTACCTACTCTCTAAACTGCGGATCATGTTACTTGTCCTTAGTTAAAGGATAGAGACATGTATTTCCTTATAGAAGCTGTATCTTTTAAATAAACATAGTGTAGTAACAAGTGTCCACAGCAGGAGGAATAATTTCCCAAATCTGCATGCACATTGGGACTTTCCTTTAAAGAGAGGTTTGCAGCAGGAAACCGTGTATCATGGATTCCAATCAAGGGGAAGTAACCACCCTTGCACGGCACAAGTTGGGTATTTAGTGCAGGTTCTGAATCTTTCAGCTGACTGGAGAATTCTGAGAGTCTGACCATTGGTCTGTAATACAGAGACTTCTTGTGGGGAGGGAGGGGTGCACCTGTCTCGGTGCTAATAAAAGGACTGATGTGTGTGCCTCTCAGTCATCACCAAGCCATGGGTTTGAGAGGATACCAGTTTCCCTTCCATTAATACTCAGTTCCCTGCAATGGGCTACTCTCTCCTCTAGATGAAATTTAACTCATTTGTTTTTCTCTTCCACTTCTCCTGACGTTCATTTGACCCCATTCAGTGTAATATGCATGGAAGATGGACGATGTGGTGTCACACATTTTTATTTCTCATCTTGATACTAATAATTGTGAGAGGTTTTGTTAAGTGTGTGAATGTGCCTGAAATAGTGCCTAGTAAAGAATATAATAAAAGCTAAATGTATTTAGCATTTATCACATGCCAAATATTGCGCTAAGTGTTTTACATCTGTATCTCCGCTTGATCTAGTTTTGGCCAGCATGAGATTTATCTTCATTTTAACAATTAAATTATGAGGGCCATAGAAACTGAATATGCTGCCCAGAATCAGAAAGCTTTTAAATAAAGCCAGACTTTATACCCAGATTTGTCTTAACCTGAATTCCAAGCTTATTGTTCTCAGTCATTAGATCCTGCAGTAACCTTTAGCCCATGCAGTGAATACAGGCCTTACAAGACTGTATGCAAGAAAATTACAAAACCAATTGGGATAATTCCACTGTTATTCATATGATGCTAACATTTCACTATGTTTTTGGGAAGCACATTTTTAAATTTCAAATCTGAATTCAACTTTGACTTCAAAATAATTCTAGATTCCATCAATAAAACAACACAGCTGATAAATAAGGAGTGAAAAGATTTAGGTCACCATCTCAGACCACATAATCTCTGTTTGAACATGGACAGCTTGATAAATTAGTGTATTATTTAAAAAATGATACAGATTTTTAAAATGCTGTATATAGAATTTGAAGTGTGTATATTCGACTATTATTGGCTGTAATATCAAAGATACATTTATTAATAATGACAGAGTCCAATATTACAAATGTTGCTTTAGATGCAATGGTATGAAAGTTGTTAAAATACTTAATGAATGATTAAATGTGAGCACTATACTCTAAAAAGCTGTCATCCTAGCACTTGGGAGGGAAAAATCTGCCTTGGCTCACTGAGAAATGCCTACTACTGTTTTCACTTTAACAAAACCTCACCTATTATGCTTCCAAAAAGGCTGTCTTTTGTGTAGTAATTAAAAGATGACAGGTAGATAAATAGATATATAGGTAGAATCTATTTTAAAACATGGTATAATAATATATTTTAGAACCTGATGTATTATATATAATTAAAATAAATTAATACAAACATACATTTATGTCAATATTCTTACTATGTTTCCATCTTCTTGCTGTTAAAAATAGATTTTATATTAATGTTTGTGAGTTAGATTTCTATGAATCATGGCTATATCCATCATTTTGTAAGTAAGAATTTTTTAGGAGAATAAGCATAATCACTATCATATGTACGTGTGTGTGTGTGTGTGTGTGTGTGTACACGTCATAAAAACTATGGGTATTTTTGTTGACTACCATAGTTTGACTATTTTGAGATACAGTTCCTTTTCCTATGCTGATATTTTAAGGACTTATATACATGGTTGAAGTCATAAAAATCAGTGGGCCTGAAGCTACGAATTCAAAAATACTACCTAGATATAATTTAGGTGTTTTGAAAAGGGCGTTACTACCTGCATATATCTAAAATAGAATTAAAATTACAGGAACAGTAACGCATCCCTTGACGCTCAGATGCTTAGGGGTTTCTAAAGGCTTCTAAACATTCTTTCCTCAGTTTTCAAACTTGTTAAAAATGCATTATGGTAGTTCATGCAATCTGTCAAATAGAACTGTGTCTTAACATATCATGACTTACTATGTTTGACCAATTATTTGGAAAAACCAAAAGCAAGCATAATTCAGACAGCATTTTGTTTCAGTCTTATATATACACATACTAAAAGCATAGACTTTTTAAAGGTCTTAATATATTTTAAAATTCTGACATATTTTGGAGATATTTTATAAAACATTTTATTTACTTAAATATTGTATATAAAAAATCTTTCCTCTATTGCTTTTTACTTTTGCATTGAGGTATAGTTGATTTGTAAAATTATATTAGTTACAGGTGTACAACATAGTGATTTAAAATTTTTAGAGATTATACTTCATTTATAGCTATTGTATAAAATATTGGCTATATTTCCTGAGAAATTTTAAAACATTTCCACTAGTAAAACACCTTTGACCAAATTTTGGTCAAATTAGTGATTTTACCATTGATTTTAAGTGCTTACTCTGTTTCGGGAACATGGAGAATACAGGTGAGGCGTATTCTTCTGTCAGGGAGTTCATAGTCTGGGGAGATAAAGTATAAAATAATTACATGACATGAAATCAAAGCATGATGATATCACAGATTGAAGGTAGCAACTAATGAGGTATCTAGAATGTGTTTTGAAATAGTAGTGTGTTACCATAGACTCACCCAGCTGAAGACTTGAATCAGCTGCTGCCTTGGATATGGTGACTTTTCTAGGGGTACAAAGACAGCCCCTGGTACCCGGCAGTCAGCTAATAATCTAGTGAATGCTTTTAACTCCTTATCTGTAAATATACGCACGCAGACCCATTTGACTTCACTTAGAAAGGGAAAATAAAAGTTGTATTCACTTGCCTTAGGGATATATCAACTCTCCAACTCTCTCTCTCAAAATGTAGTAAGTAGACATCTGTCTAATTTATCATTTCACAAGGCCTCCTACTGGTCCACTCTATTAATGATACCATTCTGATGTACTTATTGCCACAGAAGTCTCAGTGAGATACATACTTACTTAAGGATGGAAACTGAAGCCCCATGAAAATGCAGGCTGTGACCTTTTAAGTTTTAAGGTCCTCTTTGGTCCAGGCCATGAAAGGATAACGACAACAAGGCCAGTGGCAAAGGGCTGTATTTGGAATCTTGTACCACCAAGAAAATAGCACGATGCTTTTTGGATTTTAGCACTAACACGTAACAAATATACAACAGCATGTTGCTGCCAATACTCACTAAGGAACCCAAAGCTTATTTTTTTGACTGGGATCAGAGCAATGGAAGGCTCTAGAATTCTGAAGCAAGTTGTTCCACCCATGAGCCTTATGAGCCATGAAATTTATTGGCACTTGAAGTGTTGGTGGAAGTCAGTTTCAGTAGCATTCCGTCATAAGTGGAGGAAGTATATATGACATTGAGCTTGGACAGATTCTGAAGGCACAATTATTTACATGAACAAGAGGCTTAGACTCTTAAGCATCTGCCCTGAAAGCACTGCCTCCTCTCTGTGAATGTGCACTTGTGTATTTATAAAGAGTTTTCCAATGGCAAGTTGTCTGAAAAAGAAGAAACCTACATTTGGTTTGTGGACGGTTCCACACGGTTTACTAGAAACACCTAAAATGCGTAGCTATAGCATTATCCCCACTCAGACATGGTACAGAAGGACACAGGTGAAGGGAAATCTTCCAGGGGGTAGAAGATTGGAGAAAATGCACTGGCTTATTTACTTTTCCTGCTGAAGTTGCAGGCTCACTCTGAGTTTTGAGCAGTGGCTAATGATTTGGCCGGGTGGCCATAGATTCAGGAAGAAAAATATTGGAAAATTGGTGACAAAGAGGCTTGGGGCAGACCTCCTGGAATGGGCACAAAGTGTGCGGATATTTTTGTCTTGGATAAATGTTCGCCGGACAGCAACAACAGTAGACAAGGCTCTCAATAATCATGTGGACAAGATGGCGCATTATGCTGATATCAGTGAGTCTCTTTGCCCAGCCATTGCAGTTGTTGCTAAAGATGGTGGGTGGACCAGGTAGCCGTGCAAGCAGGCATGGTGGTGATGTGTGGACTCACCAACACGGACTTCTACAGACTATGGGTGATGTGGCTATAATTATTGGTGAGTACCCAATATGTCAACAACAGAAAATGGCATTGTGCCACCGATATGGGAATGCTTCCCAAATGAACAAACCAGCCACCTGGTGACAATTTGATTGCATTCAGTCACTTCCATCATCAAAGGGAAAGCAATTTGTTCTTTTTGGACTGGACACTTCATCTGAAGATAAATTTGCCTTCACTGCCAATGATGATCCTGCCAAAACCACCCTTCGTGATTTTGGGGATTGCTTTATTTAGTGTCAAGAAATTCTACGCAGTATTTTTTTTTTTTCTGAACAAGGAAATAACTGTAGAACAAATGAAGGATAACAATTGGCCCATGCCCATGGAATTGATGGTTCCCACCATATACCCACCCCGTCCCCTGCCTGATGGAATGAATGGTGGAATGGGCTTCTGACGCCTCAGTCCTTGCAAGTATATCTCAGGTTATATCCTCTAGGCAGAAGTTTATTTCTGAATCTCATATACCAATATGTGCTTCTGTTTCTCCCATAACTAGAATTTATGAGTCCAGGACCTAAGGACTGGAAATGAGTCATTCCTCTTCGTGTTTGGAGACTGTTCTCTTGTAACAAATGATAGAAGTGATTCCTGACACTAAAGGCTTCAAGAGTTATTCCTCTTATTTTTAAACCTAATGAAATACAACTTTGGTCTCTGATGGTTTAGACGTCTTAGTTTCGTAAGAAACATTCTCACTAAGGACACAGGGAGAATGCTGAGGGGAAGTTGAGAACTGTTTTTTTCTCAGAATCCCATTTCTTTAATGTTAAGTTTGCCCATGAGAGGAAATTGCATGAGATTCTGAAGGCAGGAAAGGAACAGAATCTATAATTCTGCAGAGCTGTTTTTACCCAGATAAGAGTATTTATTTATCATGAGTTCTTAAATTCCTCAGTTTACTATTTTTCTGTTTAAATCCAGTATCCAGTATACTGTGACATTTTATTTGACCTCATTCAGATATTTCACCTTTTTATGGTGTGTTGATTTGTTTCACTGATTATAATTCAAAATTGTGAGATCAATGTCTGAGCATTCTAGTTCCTTATTTCCAATTACTTTACTGGCTATTTCTACAAAGAGAAGTATTACCTATACCTAAAATAATATGTCAAAATCTAAAATTATCGTCTGTCATTGAAAACCACCCATTTTCTCTGTCTTCGGCAGCACCTATAATCTATTGAAATTTAAAATAGAAGATGCTGTGTTCAAATCCCACCTCCTTTGTGAAAACTTTGCCTACCGTGAATTTTCTCAGCACACATCCTATACTATACAATATACAGTGGCTACATTTTTCCTGAAACACCTGGAGCATAGACAGCACTTTTGGAAGGCAAGCTACATCAAACACTGTGAGACAGAGACACTGGGAAGAAAATTTGAGAACATCTTAAAATCCATTGTATTTTCCATATTGATAAATGTGTGGGGAAAAAAGCAACAAAGATTGACTCGCAGAAAACCATTTCTAGCTGGACCCTCTGTTTGTTTCTCTTCTTTGGAGAGATTGAGCAAGAACTGAGTGACTCAGTATCAGGAAGGTCCAGGGAGAGCACACAAAGCGAGCTCACTAAACTTGGGATGCTGAGAGATGTGGAGTCGCGGCATGACTCTGTCCATTTTCCACCCTACTCGACTCTGAGGCATCCGAGTGAATCAAGGAGAGTCAGTCTCTAAATCAGAAGGCGTACGCAGCGTCTTCACCGGAGTCCAGAGGGCTTTTCCCCTGTGGTGGGGCTGGACCCCCCACCTCGGAGACAGGCAGCACCCACAGAGACGGGGCATCAGCCTGCTAGAGTGAAGTGCAAACTCTCTGACGTCACCTGTTTCTTGAGTTTTGCCTCAGGCTGATCATCAACATGTGTCATCAACAGTTGAGCTTGAACAACACGGGGGTTAAGGGCACCGACCCTCCTTGGAGTCTAAAATCCGAGTAGAACTTAAGAACCACCCTTTGTGTGGCGCCTCTGCATCCGTGGATTCAACCATCAGTGGGTTCTGTAGTGTGTATTTAGTGAGAAAACGTGGGTACCAGTGGACCAGTGCAGTTCGAATCTGTGTTGCTCAGGGATCAACTGTGTTTTGTAAGTAGTAACGAGGGAAAGGTTTATCTTAAGAATTTCAACATTGCTTCATGGTTCTTCGTGGAGGTATGAACATCAGAGGAGAATTTTAGGTAACCCAGTTCATGCTTGAGGAGAGAGAGTTCATCTCTGTGAATTCCTAATATATAGTTTCAAAATGAAATGGAGTTCAGCCCAGAAGCAACCAGAGAGCAGTGAAAGGCAGCAGCAGGCCCTGGTTAGAAAAGAACAGTGGGATAGAGTTCAGCCAATTGTTTATTTTTTTCCCTGGTTTTAGCAATACCTCTTTGCTCATTTCTTCAGACACCTTTCAGGCTTTGCAGTATTGATCTATAGATAGGACATCAACAAAAATTACTGTCAGGATTACCAAATAGCACTGAAAATAAGGTTTGTTTTGATTGTTAATAGAACACAAAGTAGCCCGAAAGACAGGTTTGTGAGGAGGGTTGATCAGAAAGGAAGGGGGTGTCCAGCCCCCATCCCAGTTTGTCTCTTCCACACGTTTTCCATTTCCTGGGGAAATAACCTTCTTTCTTTGTGAAATGACAAATGAATGGAATCCTGTGACAAAAGGCCAAGAACAAAGAGAATCCCTCTGGAAACAAGCTTTGGGGCAAGAAATTGAAAAGGAAAAATAAATGACATCGACCAACAGCTGGTTGTAAAATGTAAACTGGATTTTCTTGCAAGTTTCAGCCCCTCTACCATGGAGAAGACTACACTGAGAGTCAGTTTCAAAAACATTCACTTCTTAAAATGTGCCCAACTCAGACGTAAATGGAAACCAGCATCACTGGACTGGTGCCACCATTAATTCCAAGCAGGATGTGTGTAATTCATCAGCCAACAAACATTTACATTTTAGTGGTTGCAAACACCATAAAGGTGAAAAGATAAAAACCTTGAGTTGTAGAGTATGATTAGGGCCTACAACTTTGAGTTTTAAACTAAAGTCTTACAAATGGCTATAATAAAATTTGACTTTTTTTAAAAAACTACATGTTACTTTTTACTTGCTCTTGGTTTTCTCCCTGGGTTTCCTCCTTTCTTCCTTTTCTCCTTCCTCCTCTGTGTCTCTCATTCCTTGTTTCCTCCCTTTTCCCTCTCTTATCACCTCTTATAGCAAATACGGTGCCTCCCTCTCCCTCTTCTTGGCATTGTATTGGTGTAAACGTGCACGAATCAATTAACTTTCCAGGCTCAAAATAATTCATTGAATTGAAACAAGACCACGCGATAGATACAGAGATCGTTAGATTGATAAAAAAACAGAGAAGTGAAAAATCACAGATGTGAGAGGCTGGGAGGCACTTTAAAATGTACCCATATGGTTCCTTTACACAGGTGTGCAGTGACCCTCTGGTGTCCCTCATGTTTAAATCAAGTACATTGAAAATAGCTGCCTTAATGTCAGCTCCTGTGTGATTAACGGGGCCAACAGCAAAAGTGACTTTAAAGATCGCTCAAGTCAAAGATTACAAAATTAGAAGCCAGGTTAGATGGCTCACAGGGTTTCTTCCTCATATCTAGCATCCCTCTGTCACTTCTTACCTGAAATTACAGGCATTCATTAAGTCCTTAAATCCATTCAGTTGTCCTCTTGCTTTAAATTTACTCTTACTAGTTTTCTGCAGATTTTCACATTCTATTGTTAATTTATCTTAGATACATTTTTAGGTAGCTCCTTACTGTCCCTTCTCTTGCCTGTCATCCTCTCTGTAAATTAGTAAATGCATTTACTGTCCAAGGTGGAAATTCATCTTTAACCCTTGGGAGGCATTTCTTAACCATGGCTGTGTTTAAAACCACAGTTTTATAGGCCTCTAACAATGTTGCAACATCAAGTTAATAATCATATGTAACAAATGAACCTCTTGGGGTTGGAGGAAGATAGAGGACTCATTTAATACAATGGATCTAGAATCCAAGGCAGGAAGGAAGATCAAGGTATATTAAATGAAAGCATTGCCACTTCACTTTTAAGGAGAAATAATTTCCTATGTAAGCATGTATTTATTGTGTTGCTTGGAATTTATAAAATGAGAAAAAACATTGAGGTTCTTCTCTTCCTAATACCCCATCCTGAGACATTTCCTGCTTATCTACTGAAAGGATCTTAGAACATTGCTTCATCTACCGTTGCATAATAATAGTCAACTTACCAGATATTGGGCAATCAGTGTGATGTTGTGTGTATGTGTGTTTATAATTGCATTATCTTGCTGGTGAATTGATCCTTTTATAATCTACAATAGCACTAAAAATAATAGCATACTTAGGAATAAACTTTACTAAGCAGGAAAAGACTTCTACACTCAAAAGTACAAAACATTGATGGAAGAAAGAAGATACATACAAATGGAAAGACATCCTGTGTTCGTTGATTGGAAGACTTAATGTTAAAATGTCCATATTACCAAAATTAATCTGCAAATTCAGTGTTATTCTCTCAAAATTCTAGTGGTATTTTTATAGAAATACAAAAAATAATTATCAACTTTATATGAGACCACAAAACACCACAAATAGCCAAATCAGTCTTGAGAAAGAACAAAGCTAGAGGCATCACACATTCTGATTTAAAAATCTATCTAAAAACTACAGTAATTAAAAAGAGTATGATACTGGCATAATGCCAGACATTTAGACTAATGGAACAGAATGGAGACCCTAGAAATAAATCCCCACATACATGGCCAGCAATGCTCTGACAAGGATTCCAAGGATCCACAATACAAAAAGGAAAGCCTCTTAAAGAAATGGTGTTGGGAAAACTGGAAGATGAATTAGTTCTAGAGATCAGTTGTGCAACATTGTGTCTCTGGTTAGTGCTGGATTGTACACTTAAGAAATTAAGAGGCTAGATCACACATTAAGTGTTCTTACTACATTAAAATAAAGTTAAAAAACAACCCCCACAAATAGAAAATGTCCCGCTAAGAAGTATATTCCCAAGTCCTGGGCTCACCCGACTGAGTCATTTTCCTTTCCTAACGGGAAGCTGTTAAGCCCTCACCATCGGTTTACCTCTTTAAGGATCTTAAAATGAACCCATTTCACATTTTGTTCAGCCCTCAAAGGAGGGAGGGCTGGTTGGTCGGCCTTATGGGTAATCTTCCACCATCAAAATGGTTCATTTACTTTTAGTTTTTGCAAATTCTGGGGTGTTGTGGTTGTCAGTATAACACTGTTCTCTATCAGTTTGCTTTTAGAATCACCCTTTCTCCTTAATGCCATGTTAATTCCACCATAAAAATGAAATAAGATCTACAGTAAACTCACAGTATAAACACTCCTTTTTGTATAAGATTTTTTTCCAAGTGGAAATAGTGACTTACTGTCACAGGAGACAGCCACCAGCTTTTTCATTGTGATCAATTATTTCCCACCTTCCCCTCTCTGTGAGCTAGCCTTTCAAGAACTTTCTATTCAGAGAAATATGGAGTCAAGTATGAAAGGTCCGTAAGTTAACTGATATATTTCTTCATGCATAATGACTGACGTTTTAAAGTTCTATTTACCAATCACGGCACACTTCATAATTAAATTCCAAGGGCAGCTCCAGCCTCTGAAATCACCAGGCTTCAAAAGAAGGTCAGACTACGATGACAACTAAGCAGTCTCAGATGTGAGGCGTTTCTTCTGTTCCACCTGAACAGTCCTCCGTTCTTCATTCTCCTGAGAGAACATAGCCATGAAAGTTGGAAAAATAAAGTTCAATTTCTTTTAAAAACCCTTACCATTTTCTCTGATTATTTAGCAATTTTGTGATGCCTCTGGAAAATAGGCCAAAGTGAACGAACCAATCAGCTAAGCCAAGATTTTAATTTCCTTTAATTTTCAGCCTCCATCAGAAGTTTAATTGCCACCTTCCTAGAAGCTGATTCCTTGGACCCAAAGCCAATGCCACGTTTTTGGTTTTTCTTTGTCACTCTACTTTTGGGGATACTTAACCAAAATTTAGTGCCTTATTATGAAACGATTTTACTTTTTGTTTGTGATGGTCTGTCCTTCTGCTGGTCTTACCTTGTTTCACTCATGGCATTGCAGGCATCATGCTTATCCACCAGGGCTGGGTAGTCTGTGATGGCCCCATCACACGTGTATAGCTTCTGGGTGGTGGCTGTTGGCTGAGCTACATTGTGGCAATATTCAGCCGTGGTAATGGTCCAAGTCACAGACCTCTTAAGGCCCAGACTTGGAAGTTGCACAATTTTATCACATTCAGTTAGTCAAAACTACTCACGAAGCCAGCTGAGATTCAAGTTATGGGGACCAACCAGCTGTAAATAATTTGTGGTCATTTTTAATCTGCCTCTGTTCAGTGTACATTAGGTGATTTTATTCTCAGACCTCAGTTTCTCAGTATTCACAGGAATATGAGTTCATAAGGAATTTCCAGATTCTGGATGTAGTTGATATTAATTTCTCTCAGGTGCTCTCAAACTTTTATAACAATTTTTTTTTCCCCTTTTCTTTCTCACTGCTTTTCTCTGCAAAATTTCCTTTCATTTTAATGATTCCTAAAATTAAAAATTTTAGTTTGTTTCTCAGAGTAAATGTTCTTGAAATTGTATTTAACTTATTTTGTATTTTCTTTATTCTTCATTTTCTTATCTAATGTGGCAAATCCTATTTGAAATAACTCTTGATTCCCTCTGCTATTCTAATCCTGTTGCCTGACCACCAGTTACGACCATAGGTACATAACACCAGACCCTTTTACTAGTTTCTCTCCATTTTACTGTTTTATTGGGTTATACATTCTAATCCACTTTTACTTTAATTATCCCCCTCTCTTGATCAGAATCCTTGAGCAGTTCTCGTCCATACAGCTAGACAGTCTAAGAATTTCCAAACTTTTGAGGGTTTTAAAAAAATTATATGGCTCTACTTTATCCAATTTTATAATTAATCACTATACATTCCTTATTTCCAGGTTTTATTTCCCCATATGTTTTATATGCATCATATTCATTTCTGAACCTTTATATTTGCTACTCTGTTCTAACAAACATGAAATGATTTTTCTTTCATTTTTTGCATATGTAAATATAGTATCAATGCCCAGTTTAATTAGGGTTTGTTCCTTGAAGCTTTCCCTGGATATTTACAAGACAGAAACAGACTCAAAGACATAGAAGACAAACTCATGTTTACCAAAGCGGAAAAGGCAGAGGAGGGATAAATTGGAAGTTCGGGATTAGCAGATACTAACTACTATATATAAAATAGATAAACAACAAGGTCCTACTGTATAGCACAGGGAGCTACTGTATTCAGTAGCTTATAATAACCAATAATGAAAAAGAACATGAAAAAGATATAAATATGTATATATATATACACACATAAAAAAAACTGAATTACTATACTGTGCACCAGAAACTAACACAACATTGTAAATCAACTATACTTCAATTAAAAAAGAAAAATATCTCTGTGTGACAGTGACATCTAACCTTAAATTGATAGCATTTCTAGATGACTTCAAATATCCAGAAGAAAATTAAGTTCAATTTTCTTTGGCTTTTAAAAAATAATTTCACATCAGTGGTCAGCACAATTGAGTGGCATGCAATAGGCAATCATTCAATATTTGTTGTTAATGAAAGAAAAAGAAAGAAATGGCAAGATTTTTTTCCCTGAAATACACGTTTGTATTTTCTCCTCAGTTAGGTTGTCTCCCTAAAGATAGACTTGTACTTGATAGTTCTGGCGTTTTCCTATAGCATGTTGCTGAGTACATGACAGATACTAATAGATACTTGATGATTTTCTAACAAAGCTGATTCATTAGGAATTGCTGCTTTTTGGTTTTGCCAGTAAAATTACATATATATGTTTATATTAAAATATATAATTTTTATATATAATATATATATAATTTTATATAAATATATATATTTATATTGTCTCTTGCTAAACAACATTCACATGTTACCTGGAATTCTTCCATTTCTCTATTGAAAGTACATCTTCTGTGACCCCAAATTCCATCATCTTAGGTTGCCATGGTGTTCGGAACAGATACAGCCAAGACTTTGAGACAAGATCCTGAGATAGAACCAAAGGGGAAAAATGTTCTGTTGCCATTTATTACCTCCTCCAGTCAAATATCAATTGCCAATCATTATTTTCTTAACATTATTTGAGGCTGACTCATTGATGACAACTGATTATAAATGTCTTATTTCAGTTAAAGAAATAAGAATGAGATTCTTCCGTTTTCGCTAATAGAAAACTATTTTTTGATAAAGAGAATTCTCAAAAGAAATTTCGTACACCTCATCTTTTCTCTTCCCTCCATGCCATGTGTACGTTTTATGTTCTGCTCGTTATATGTGGTTCAGTAGCCCTGATGTGTTATTGTATCGAAAATCCAAGAGAAACAAAAGAACAAAAATTGCATAGTAATGTCACAGTATGGAAGATTATGACTCTCTTAAAGCCTGTGCATGGATAGAGTTCACTGAATCAAGGTCAGAATTCTTGCTCTAAATTTTTCAGTTTAGGTTTTCCGAAGTATATATTTTTTGAACATTAGTCCCTTAAAAATATATGTGTGTGTGGATGTGTGTGTGTGTGTGTGTGTGTGTGTGTGTATCCATATATATATATATATATATGTAAATATAAATAGCAACAGAGGAAGCTCTGTGTTTGAAAAATGTCATCATAGCTCCATACTGGAGATTCATAACATATACACTAAAGGCTCTTGAATTGTTTGTTTATTAATGCTGAATACTCAATTCAGTATTTAAGACACACAATCCCTTTATTCCAAAAGGGATTTTTATTTTTTACTGGTTCCTTTTCCCATACCAGATACTAACAATCAGATTTTGGGAAGAACTGTTCAGAAGTTTGTTTTTTTTCCAATGCTATCTATTAATAGTGAATTACAATGTAATGGAGACACTTTGAGAACAATCTCAGGTGAGCACTATTTAATAATAAGGACTTTGTCCTACGTTTCAATTAAGCATGATTAATTTTTTTTGGTGGGGGTGGGGGTACAGCACATAGGAGTCAGAGAATAACAATCCCTCTCTGATTTTTAAAAAAATTCTTAGATGCCAGTATGCATGAAGATACGACTTTTCTGTTTTATGGAACTAGCCCGAGCCTAATGGTTGAGAAGAAATTGAAACTGGATATTGTTGATCATGCCGTGTTAAAACATTTAAAAAACATACGATGGTTGGGGGTAGAGCTCAGTGGGAGAGTTCGTGTTCAGCATGCATGAGGTCCTGGGTTCAGTCCCCAGTACCGCCTTCAAAAATGAATGAGTGAACAAATAAGCCTAATTACCTTTCTCCCTCGCCAAAAAATAAAAGAAAAAGAACACCTAAAAATATATGATACTGGCTAGAGAAGGAAAGTAAAGAAAAGATAATGGCTCTGATAATGTTTCCAAATCATAACATTACATAGTTTCATTAAATGACAAAGTGAACTATTACTGGTGTATAGTTTTTTTGAAATAATAAATATGAAATATGGATAGAATAGTTTAAATGCTGCAAAGAGCTAATAGAGTAACAGTCGTACCCTAAACGATCGGGGTTGACTCTAGCAGTATAGTCTTTATTTTGTTCAGTGACGTTTTGTGCTGATCAAAGTACTAAAATGAAGTAGCAGTGAAAGTAAAAACTTTGTTGTATACTTTAAAAAGGTACATTGAATTTGATTACATTATTATTTCATTGTGTATTTTAGATAAAAAATAAATATGATACATAAAGATACTCATAGTTGCAGTTGTAAGCTTAAGGAAGTTGCTTAAAAATAAAGTGAAAATCAAATTAGCTACAAATTAGAAGTCTTGGTTTGGATTACTCTATCACCAAGATAAAAAGCCCACTGAAATGTCTGACGGGGAAGAATCAGTTCACTTTCAATGAAGTATTTTGCAATATTCAGTCTTTTTCATGATAGTTAATTTCTTTCCAGTGCTGTTTTTTATTTTGCCTTTGTAATCTAGAGCTAAGAAAATAAGGATCTTCCGTTTTTATTTAAAAAAAAAAAGAGATTAAAATGCTTTGAGAAATTTCTGGGCTATTTTCAGGATTCTCATGAAACTAGGAAGCATCCACTAAACCAGAGAAACGATATTCTTATTTCCCCTTGTCCTCAGTATATTTTCCACTACTCTGATTTATACTTTTTAGACTCCTCAGTGTCTCTTGTTATGTTTTCTGCCTATTGAATATCTCTAATGTTGGCTTTATTTCTTTATTGATAATTACTTACTCATATTAAAACTGACAGTGTCCAGTTAGGGAATTGTAGAAATACGGTATTTAATCAACAGAGTAGAAACAGAATTCTAGCCGTAGGACTGTTACTGTCTTCCCCTGTGATTTATGGGAGACTCCCTATATCTCAAATTGACTATAAAATAGTGGAAATGGAATTCATACTTGTTGAAATATTGATGCCTATATTGAAGGGTATGTAATGAGAAAAGAGTTTTATTTCTTTCATTTTTAGTGAAACACCATATGAGTACTCTTGTACTCCCATATTATTATCAAAATGCTTTTCGTAAGTTTCAAATTGTGTCAATTGCATGCCCCAGTGGATTTTATTCACTAGATTTGGGGTATAAATTCACCATACAGGGATATAAATATGTTAAAGTAATTTACTTTAAAATTCTATCAGTTCAATTTGAGAGGATTCAGTATTTGAAATTTAGAAAGAAATATCGTTTTTTGATAGTTTGCAGTTAAACTTCTTTCAACTGTAATATCTTTAATAGTGGTGTAAGAATGCCGCATGAGAAATTATGTACTGAATATATTTCTTATTAAATTATATACAAAGTTCTTAGAAATGACATCCTATACTTCAAATATTTAAACAGTTAAAGAACATTCAATAGGATATGTATTTACTTACTTGTTATTTATAAAACTATTATCAATATAAAATCCTAGTTACATCTCATCTATGAGATATTGCCTCATAGATTGATATGTAAACCTTCTTAAAACCTAAAAAAAATGATGTACTGTGTACCACAAAATATCAGGTGTTTGAATAGAACATACTTTTTTATTGTTTATAATTTGGATAAATACAAATATTGGCATATTATCTACCTACTAGAGATAAGACAATAATTCTACCTTTTAATAGAGACAAATTTGATAATGACATCGTCCTTTAAAGAAGTTACACTTTAATAATTTACTTGTCCTATAAATTGTAATTTCAAGGAAAATTTCAAGTTCAACGCAGGAAAATTTATTTGGCTTTCTTTAAATATTTTGCAACTGTCAAGGGAAAACAAACAAACAAACAAAAATAGAATGGTAAATTGAGTGATTTTAATGTCACTGAATTTAAAAGGATGACAGAGAATATTTTAACAACTGATGCTCAGATTAGAGATTTTTTATACTAACCAGTGTATAACTCGGTGAACATTAGCCAGTCATAAGTTACCATGTGATTCGGCTTTAATGATTTTATCTTTCTGATCTTTGAGTGAATTTCTTCAACCCATTCCTCCAGACTGTTAAATTCTTTCTTGGGATCTACCCTGTGGTTTTTGAGATGGATCTCTTCCAAGTAGGGAGTATTTTCATGCTCAAAGTATTCTTTTTTTACCTAACACCTGCTTCTCTGCCATCAAATTTCTGATATTTCCTGAATTTCCTTTCTGTCTACATCTCCTATAGTGAGTCCCTGGATTAGAAAAGATCAAACAATAAATGAAAATGAACTCAGACTTAAAAACTTAAAACAAGTATTAGAATATAAGGAATAAAGACATGCCTATTAAAATTTTGCAGAAAAGTAAAGCAAGTTGCAAATTAATAAATAGTCATCAAAATATTTTGAATTGCTGGAGAGTGATAAAAAAAGTCTTTGATATATTTACTGAAAATAATTTAAACTTAGATTTCTAGATAGTCAAATTCTAATAAGATGTGATAACCAAATAAAAAGATATTTTTGACATACAAAAACTCAGAAAATTTATCTCCTATGTATCTTGGTTTGGGGTATGAATGGAGGTTATCCAACACCAAAATAAGGTAGAAAAAGAGGAAAAGGAAGGTACAGGCTCTGAGAAAACGAAATTGGACTCAGCATTATCAAGTCAGCCCTATCATAGTAAGACAAAACACTCTGCTAGAAAGGGCTCTGAGAAGTAAAGCAATTAATAATATCAAGCCTTTGAACATATTGAAAAAAATTAAAGAATACTAAAAACACTGGTGATTGGTGTAGGCTAGTTTGAACAAATTTGTATGTGGAAATACGATTAAATTATCGACTTCTGGGGGAAATTATAAAAGAATATAATTATAAACAATATACTACTTGGTATCACAAGAAATCTTATTTAGACGGTCAAAATTATGTAAATATTGATCAGTGATTTATCTATAAATTAGAATATACCTATATTAGGAGGATGTGGGGAAGGGATTTTGGCTTTAAACTATTTGGCAATATTTAATTTTTTAAACAGATACACATTTAAAAACAAAAGAGCCAAAAAGACCTTATTCTTCAATAACTCACAAAATTATATTACCCAAACCCTTCTATCATTGTCGCAGTGGAGTTTTCTGACATTTTTAAAGTTATCAGCTCTCTTCCCAGAAAAATCCACTTTACTTTCTGATCTTATTTTAATCTCAGCAAAAATTCAACATAAGCCTTAAAATATTTGAAACCCATTTCCCATTAATCTTTCATCAAGTGGAAGACTATACACCATTCACTTAGAATTTTTTCTTAGAAGGTGTTTTACTCTACAGTTCATGCTGTGACAAACTATTTGAAAGACTGCATTGACATATAAAAAGCATTTTAGATATTTTACACTTTTAAGTTTTTTCCAAGTAGAATTTCTTTTCTGAAATTAATTTAAACTGAAAGTATTTTTATATCTGTAAAAGCAAACCAATAATGAATTAACAAATTAAAAGTAATTTTTATATATTTACCAAAGAATAACAGAAGCTCAAGTTATTTTCTGTGCTTTATGATATTTATTGCATAAACATATGAGTTTTGGTAGAATTTTATTAAAACAATAAACATTTATGCAATGTGTTTCAAAAATCATATAGAAAATTGAAATGATCCACTATTTATCAGAAAATCTCTGTTAAAATGTTGTATTTAAGTTTACAATTATCAGTGGTGTTTCTAGAAAAGACAATGAGGCTTTACCTATTTAGCAGTAATAGGTACCAGAAGGGTTACAAAGTGAATTTTGCAGAACATTTGAGACTTTTTTGAAAAGATGTGAAAATTTAACCATGTTGGGTTTTTTTCCTCATGCAAGCTGCATGTTCTCTTTTCTCAGTAAAGATGCTAAACATAATATATACATTTTGATGATTAAAACTATTTTATTATGTCATACAATCTTCCATCTAGAATATTGAGACATATAGAACACCACAATTAAATAAGTTCAGGCTATGTTCTTAATTATTTGATCAGACTGAATGGTTTTTCTGTCTTTTCTTCTCTTCATCACTATGTCAGCCATAACTTCTGAGTGTTGTCAGTGTGCCTGATTCTACTAGAATCCTTGTCTGTCTTCTAAATCATTGGTTCATTTCTGACGTGGTTAAAAAACAAACAAACACAAAGCAAGTGAGCTGACCAAATTTCCCTTTTAAAAATTAAATGCAAAGTAAGTATAAAAAGTCTCTTACTGATGGATGGCTTAAACCTTCCCTGTATAATTGGCATGAGCTGTAATTAATACCCAGAGCCTGAAAATAAGGGCAATGATATATGTATTTTATTTTAATATTTAGGGAAAGCTCTATTATGAACAAAGGACTGTCCCCTTACTGATTTCCCAGGCAGGGTGTAATTGCGTTTTTTTGTAGACTGCCTACTTGGCACTCATCCTGCTTTCTTTTTTTGACAACAGAACTCTGAGGTTCGTTATGCATATGGCTGGAACAGTCTTTCCCAGCTCTGAGTATATCTTGGATTTACCTGGGAAGCTTTCACACCATAGGAACAGAAATTGTGATTTCATTAATGCTGAGAAATCCCAGGCACTGATATTTGTAAAAAGCACCTATACTCCCCCAAATGCTGATACTCCAGGTGGTACCATATGGAGCCATGGCTGAGACACAATACTAGAATTCGTTATGAGTTGAGATTTGAATAGGAACCCGTTCTACCTGATTTAAGCAGGGAAAGAGACCGCTAAATGGTATTCGCTCATAGAGCATCCAGAAGAGGCAAAGAATCAGGTTTGGGAGCAGAATAGGCAACAGCATTGACCATGTGTCACCACCTGAGCACTCCAGGGCTGAGGCACTCTGGTTATAACCAGAGATTCCTGCATTTCTGCCCCTAGTGTTATATTTTGTGTTTCCACCTTCTTAAGAATTCATTTCACAAATGTCCACCATTTTGAATAGCTACATTTAAGCAATTCTCATTCTGTGTTTTGTTGGCAGATCTAGATTGCATGCTTGTGGCCTAGGTGCATAGGATTCGGGGAGAATTTAGTCTCAGGTAGTGTTAAGGGAACACTAAGGACATTTAGAAAGGTCACAGTGGTCTACTTGTATTAAGAGAGGAATAAAAGTAATAAGAGAAAAATTGGGTCCCCCCTAAACTTACTTGATTCAAGTTTTGAAGTTTTGTGAGAGTTACAGGAAATTGGAGGTGGGGGGAAATGGGTGAACATTCTTAGAAGGCTTGCTGTGTTATGCACTGGATTTATTTTATTATTTTTAGCAAGCAAAAGGTGGAAAATGATACATGTATATCATTTGGGGCAAATATATTAATAATCTGAAAATTATTCTGTGACACTCAACAATCCTCATTCTATTACAACTAAGTCTGTAAAAAGGTAGATGAAATTATACTTTCAGAAGGAAAACTGGGTAGAACAGTTCTCATAAAATCAACTAAAATTTTGAACTAATTTTTTTTCCCTTGAAAACAATGGTGAGCAGGTATAAGTGGAAGGAAACAACATTGAAAATGGAATTAAATCAGGAACTTGAAATTAAGAGCATGCAGAGGCCTTCTCTCAATGGGCAGTTCTGTCAAAACTTGAAGCAATTCAGTGACTACTTTGAAGACTTCATGGAATAAAAGGGCACAAAAAGTAAACCCCAGAATTCACAGAAAATAGGGAATCTGACAGAAGTTCCCTGTACAAAGCTGCTACCCCAAGGGCTACACCTGCAGTATTAACAGTGAAAAAGAACTAATACTTTCACACAAAAAGTTAAAAGCAAGAAAACTTGTTTTCTCAATGCTTGAACCAGATGGAGAGAAGAAAACCTTTCCATTTGAGAATTTATAAACACCAGTGATCCCTTGCATGGTTTTGTAGTGCATATTCGTGCGACCTCTGTGGCCCAAGAAGACCTCAAAGAGAAAAATTAATACAAAGAGCTCCTGAATTGCAAGCACTCACAGAGATGGGCAAACAGAAAAATCTTTCGATAGGAGCTCAAAGTCGATCAGAGCCTTGGGAAAGCTCCCACTGAAAGAAGGCATAAAATTCAGAAAGTAATAGAAAAGATACTGGTAAACATCTAGACCAATGTAAGCAAGGCTTGGCTGTACATTTTATCCTACAAAGAGCCTTTTAGAGGGTACAATAAAAGAAAGCTAAAATAGGGGCAAATATGATGTACAATAGAAGGGAATTAGTGGAGCTAAGCCTTATACTCTGTGGAGTGTGTATGGGAGGGGCGTTACTGAAGCTGATTAACTTCAGATATGTTTAAGCCTAGTAACCATGATTTTAGGCGTTGTTAAATATGATTACCAATAACCATCTGCCAGAATAGATTGAGGATAGCATTTACGATAGTAAAAAAGAAAGATAGATTAAAGAAAACCTTGTCAATCAAATTAAGGCACTAAAGGAGAAAAATGTTTTAAAAGTATAAGTAGGCAAAGCCAACCCTGACTGTGATAATAGATAGCCCCCAAATCTCTTGGCACCATTAAGTTTTGTTTTTCTCTCTCAAGTCAGTCTACTTTGTTGGCAGGATGGAGCTGGGAGGAGTGGGTGGGGTGATCTTCCGCAGACTCTTCCCCCAGCAGATGGTTCTGCCACTTTTAGGACCTCAGCATCCTCCCCCTGATCCTTTCCGGAACCACTTTCCAAGGAATTGTTCACAGGAAAATGTCTAAAGAGCAGAGTTCAGATATCACTTCTCCTCTGAAATCACTAACAACATCCCTAGATCCTGATGGTGCCCTCATTTGAGACCCATTTCACATTGTGCACATGTCTTTAAGGGCTCTGCAGCCCACAGTTTTACCAAAACATAACCACTTTTTCTAGCAAGTATTTATATTAGGGTATTCCTGGAGCTGAAGGATTTTGTAAAAGGCTTCTGGGGAGCAAATGTTTAGTAAGACAAGTGATGTAAACTTGGGATCAGGGTACCACAAATCATTGTTACCTGTTCACATCAGACGAGACGGGTGCACGCATCACAGTCTTGTTCTTCTGTTAGTGGTGAATGGAGGCTGGACTGATGTTCATGGCATAAGGCCGATGGTAGAACCAGAGGAGTTCTTCCATTTTCTTGATCTACCCTGGGCATTGGGCAGTCCAGGAGTCTGGGCCTTGGAGGTGGATATTCCTCAGCAGTCAAAGAACTCTACCCCTGTCATAGCCAAATTGCTGTCTTCTGTTTCTTCAAAAATTAACTGATTTCTTTATGACTTTTAATTTTTTATGTTGGTTCTCAAAATGACTCATTTTGCTTAGGTCTGGTAATCTCTTATTGTAAAGTCATATGTATTGAATTTTTCTAAGTTTTTTTTCCTTTATAAAGTTTTAACATGTTTATGTTTTGACTTTTGCAGTGTTTTGTCTGTTTTTTTTGTGTATTTCCATGTCTCATGCATTTCCATCCAAAGACTGTGGTCTGAATAATTTAAACATTTTCCAGTGAAATTTTTTTCCTGGGCTAGTATCTGATTAAATTTTACAAGTTCTCCATGAATAATTAAAAGTAATATTAGCCTATAGCTCTTAAAGCGTCCTGGAGAGTATGAACTGGCTAGGAAATATTGCAAATTAGTCTCTGGTTCTTGGCTAAATCTATCAATCAATCAGTGTCAGTGAGGTGTTGATTGCCCAAGCTGAAGTTGTTCATTTGAGCTCAACTCCTGAACAGGACCATTGGCAAGTTTCCAAATTCTGTAATGCTGAATGTTTAACCACACCTAGTAAGTGAATGTATCAGAGTTCCGCCACGTGCAAGGGCACTGCTGGAACAAGGCTTCCATGACTCCTGAGGGAGAGCAGCTGCATTTGGTTC
The DNA here is from genome assembly GCF_048773025.1 of Camelus bactrianus. Lineage (NCBI taxonomy): Eukaryota > Metazoa > Chordata > Mammalia > Artiodactyla > Camelidae > Camelus > Camelus bactrianus. The sequence goes on from NC_133545.1 coordinate 8,599,118, forward strand.
AATACAGTAATGAGACAGGAAGAGGGCAGCGCACAGCCATTCAAGGAATGCTACAGCGTTAACGTCAAAATGGTGAAAGATTCAACCCCCAATCGGCCTTGAGGCTCAAGATGGTGGGAGATTTAACTTCTAGTAGACCTTGAGCTTCATTATATGCCCATTGTAACAGTGTGATGAATGACATGCCTGCAGGTGCCATGACAGTCCCAAGGCTAACCGCAAAAGGCCAAAGAATGGGCAGTGGCCCAATTCCTGGTAATCTCAGCCCCTTCCCCAGGGTAGTTGGAATGGTCCCACCTGTAGGCATATGAAGCTACTGAGCCCATAAAAACTGACACCACCACGCCTAGCAGCCTTTTCACTCCCTCCTCTTTGGAGACAGCCTGCACTCTCTATGGAGTGTGTACCTACTTTTACTTCAACCTGAGCACCCAATTCCCACACCTCTTTCCTTGCCTTACATTCTATGTGGTATGTATCTCTCTATCTACCTTTACTCAACTGTGGCTCGCACTTGAATTCTTTCCTGCGCAAAGCCAAGGGCCTACACTTGGCGGGGCACGTCCCAGGGGCTCAACTGAGACCTGGGACATGGCCCTCCTCACGCCCCACATCCGTTTTCCTGCATCGGTAACACGTGGATTCCATTCTGACGGTGTGAGCTGATTGTCAGTCCATAATCATCACCCTTTCCTAATTTTCGAGGCTCTGCAATTTGGGTCAGAGATGTCCCTGCTCATCTCTGTTGGTTTCCTCTTGTAAGACGGGGTCAGATGGAATCTGCTCAGCAGCCAGGTGGCACAGCTGGGTGCCATGAGGATGGGCAGCCTCTGCTTTTCCAGTTGCTCGTTATTGGGTCATCTTCCTGACTTCATTCTCTTAAGCCTCCAAGCTCCAGTTCAGTGTATCCCCAAAAACGGTTTTCAAGTTCCTCCAACACTTCGTTTCTTATGGAAACAGGGTAGCCTCCATCCCTTTCTATTTTATCGAGGGCCTCCAATACAGCCCTTCCTTTTTCCTGACTCGTAGTGGGTTCTCTTTGCGGGTCTTGCCATAAAATATATGCCTTTCTCAGAAGAAAAGAGGAAACAGAAGAGAGGTTACTCCCTCAACTGAGTGAGATTATTTCTGAAATGTTTACACTCAGTAATTTGATAAGGGTATTCCAAATGTTGGTACAGATTCATGTCAGTTTCTCCGCTTGTGCCCGAGGCCATCACATCATCAGCAGATTTGGAAGCTTGCCCGTGTGGCCCACGTTTGAACCTGCTTCGTAGGGTTGTGGCATGGATTAAATGAGGTGACTTACGTAAAAGTGACAGTTTAAGCTCCATATAGGCATTATTGGTATTAAGAGAATCCACTCACCACATGCCCTGAGGGCGGATGCCTATGCTAATCCTTTTGAAACCCGACAAAATTGAAATCAGAGTCTGGTCTACTGGATGAAGTCCCAGTTTGTTTCAGCTCCTGGGCTGGGCCCATTCTTGCTGTGGCTCCTTTGACTCATGGACTCCTTGTCATGTGTTCTTCCTCCTTTGCCTTCACCATCTTCAGCAGCTGGAAAAAGTAGAAACAAAGTCAAGTGTGGTTAGAAGGAGCTTGAAATGGGGTATCATTCAGTGTTTATTCTCTACATACTTGCCGTGCTTGTTCAAATCTTGGATTCAGAGATCCCCTGTTTTCCAGAATGGGTATAAATTCAACCACGTGGAAGAAATTCACAAGGCTGATCTATAAACCTTTCTTTTAGATTTTCTTTTTTATTCTTCCCAAAGTCATTTCTTTGAGACATAATTCAGGGGGATGAATGCAAGAACTCAAGGAGGACAATCAGCTGTTTCTTCAAGTTTTCATCTTCTCAACATGTAAGCAATACTATTACTCAGACATCTTGGTATTGTGTCTTAGCTGGCACTCAAATGCCTACAACTTGGGTGTCTAGTTTCTTGAAAGCGTCTTCTGAATCTGACAGTGAACTGTTTCACTCTCTGGAAGGCAAACAACCTTCCCCACAGCCTGACTCAACATTATAGGTCATGTCTTACAACACGTAATCAGAGTGAGTCAAATTGGATTATAGTAGCCTCACTGTGCTCTTTTCTCTACAAGGAGACATTTAGTTTATTTTAGAAAATCAGAGACTGAGGTAAGGATTTTACTGTTGATTCCCATTGTTTCTTGGAGTTCTATGAGTCCCCGAGAGGTTAATTTTGTAAATCTCACTATGACTGCATTGGCCCTGGCATATTTTCGTAATTTTCTACCTATTATCCTGAATTTTCTCAAAATTTTTGAAGCATCCTTTAGTTTACTTTCAAACCCAGTTTCATTTGGATCCAGCATTTCTCCAAATCATCAGATTTGAAGAATATTTATATTATTCTTACAATCCAATTTTCCATGCATCTTAAATCTACTATCTCAAAAAGTCATTTGGATTAAGCCCTGGGAGTTAGCCAGTGCCTGTTATTTCTTCTTCAAGGAATGTCTCCTGTAGGGCAAGAACTCCCTCCCTTCCCTGAAGGTAAACAGTACAGATCTCCTGTTCAACACTTACGTATAAGAAATATCTCCTTATCTATTTCCTAAAACATACAATTTGACTCAGTACCCATCTCCCACCCTGGGAAGTTCTCCCTCAGCAGGAGGGAGTTTAAGCTCAGTCACGGAAGTAGGGGCCTCTACTTTCCTACTGTTCCTACAAAATTAAACAATCCCCCAATTTTGAGAGTGGCCCTTTGGTTTTCGGCCAACTCTGATTGCCATTGAACTATTTAGGATCTCAATCCTCACAGTCCATTTAAAGCTGAACCATGCTGGTCAGAGGACACATGACATCTTTACTCAACTCAATCACTGGATATTTGCTGCTTTCTCAAGACCAACAATGCTATCAGAAACACTGCCACTTCAAATGTGCAAATATCCACCCCTCTTAAAATTCAATAATTTCTAGATGTGAGAGATCCTTAGCTCAGTGGGTATTAGCTGTAGGGCTGCCATAATAAAGTTCCATGAAATATATGTGGCTTAAAACAACAGAAATTTGTCCTCTCATAGTTCTGGAGGCCAGAAACATGAAATCAAGATGTTGGCAGGGCCATGCTCCCTGTGGGGAAGAACCGCTCCCTGTATCTTCTAGCTTTGGGTGGTTCTGTCTCCACGTGGCCATCTTCCCTCTGTGTGTCTGTACCTCTGTGCCTGATGTTCCCTCTTCTTAGAAAGAAAACAGTCGAATCAGATTTAGAGCCTACCCTAATGCAGTATATAACCTCATCTTAACTTGATATCATCTGGAAAGACCCTATTTCCAAATCAGGTTATGGCCACAGGTTCTGGGTGGACATGAATTTTGGAAGGACATTATTCAAACCAGGACACAGGGGATCCAAATACTTTACAGGTCTAGGCCGTCCAGCCTCTATCTGCTCAGGACAGGACATTTCTGCCTTCTGAGATAATCTGGTTTGTCGGAAAAGGTTATATTTTTTTAAAAGTTCTGTTAAGTTTCCCATAGGAAAAGGAAATACTGCCTTTTGAGGTAATAGACTTGCAACTGTGCAGGCAATATTTTTGCAGTACACAAAACCATTCCAAGGGCGCACACTTGACCCTTGAACAGCCTGGGGGTTAGAGCCACTGACCCTCCACATAGTCGAAAATCTGTCTATAGTTTTACAGTTGGCCCTCGTAGCCCTGGTTTCTCCACATTCAGGGTTCCACATTTGAGGGTTCAACAGCCATGGATCACATAGCAAGCACTGTGGCACATATTTAGTGAAACAAGTCCACGTGTAAGTGGACCCGGGCAGTTCAAAACCATATGGTTCAAAGGTCAGTTGTATAGACGAGACTATTTTAAGTAAATCATATTCCAGAAATTCAAATTCCATACCTGCTCTTTCCAAAAATATATCAGCCTCAGTTTGTGCCACCCACAGGGGGTTTGCTAGGGTGTAAAACAAAGTGACAGTTTGAAATAAGAATTATTTTCCAGAAAGACTCCTTTAATTAAGGCAGCTTACTCGTCCCTGTCTTACACACATTTCTGTTTCTAGAGTGGCCTTAGAAACAGTGTATTTCGTTGGGATTTATATATATTTCAGAGCAGGGGACAGCAGAGAAACAATGACAATTTTCATCTGGAGACCTTGCCTCTTTCATTCATCAAGTATTGCAAAAAAATTAATTACTCCTGAGAGAATCCTGTGAAAGGAAAACAAGGGAGCTTCCATAAGAAATATTGAAGATGGCAGCACACTATTTCTTCTATCCAAGATATTCACGGGAAGACTCTGTCTTATCTGTCTTAGAACTAGAATTCAGAAATGAGCTGGTTGTCACAGGAATGCATATTAATATGTTTATTTGAATTGAAAAATGAAGTCAGACTTTCTCTGACAGCAAGAATTCTGATCCGGCTGATTAATTTGAAAATATTGACTGGGTTTTGCCAATTGGGTTATAAGGCTGACATTTTCCAAATTGAATAAGGTAAATCTGTACGTCCAGGTTTTGACAAGCATATATAATAAAGAGTGTGATGAGATGAAAACATTTTATCCAAAACATTCATTGACAAAGACATACTGAAATGAACAATATTTCAATCTCCCCAGACCTTCCTGAATATATTGAGTTAACCGAAGTGTGTCAAAGTTAAAGATTAACAGTATAATTAGGAGGCATTTGATAAGTCTCAGCAAAATTTTTTGTTTGTGGTTTTATTTTCCTGCTTATTTTTTGCGTATTCTCAAGCAATTGAGAACTGAATGACTCTGTAGAGTAATAAATTCATTTGCAGGTAAGGTCCACAAATGATCATCAGCGTAATTTAAACTTGTCCATCCAAGTGTCCATAAAAGGTTATTTAAATGATTTATTTTTTATTAAAAGCTAAAAGTATATCGCCACTGTTTAAAGTGATGGTGAATAATTTCAGATTCCAACCTAAAAATGTGTGAGAGGGCACACAGGGCAGTTTTTTAAAGTGCAAACTACCGAAGTATTTGGGAAAAAAATCACTCTTTTAGAAAATAGAGATTGGGTTATTGTCTATGGGTGTGAGTGTAGAACAGGAAAGAGATACAGAGAAATTGTCGAATGCATTTCTCATTCTTTTTTGATGAACCTTTAGCAAAAAAGTAAGGTACACATACTTTATTAATCGGTTATTCTGCTACACTGTGTTACTTGGAGCATTTTTTGTGATTTTTAACTATTTTTATTCTTATTCATCCATGTAAAATGACTCCTATTCCATTTAATTCTTTTTAGAATTGGCGGGACCATGTTTTCTTAGCAATTCAATTCACCAAAAAAATGTGTATGTTTAACCTAGCTTTGGCTTTCCTAAGATAAAGAATGTTGATTGTGGCAGTAAAGTAGGACTTATCAAACCCACATTGTGAAATATATATGTAACTCTTATATTAAAGGGCTGAACTTAGTAGAATACACTCAGCAAACAGCCCTGTCAAAGATAGTCTACCACAGTTGCTGCTTCTACCACTTGGTGACATTTTGGAGAGATCCTACCGATTTCTGCTCCATTTGCACCATAAGAAGGTAAGACAGATTTAGGTATTTAAATTAATACAGAAATACTTGAATTTAATGTAAAAATCTATAAGCTAAGTCAAATGACAAGGGACAAATACAGAACATATTTGCCAATCATAACGCAAAGGACTAACCTACTGCACATACAGCATCGAGAAATTGAGAAGAGGAGGGAGGGTATAGCTGAAGTGGTTGAGCACTTAACATACGCAAGATCCTGGGTTCAATCCCCAGTACCTCCTCTAAAAATAACGTAAATAAGTAAACCTAATTACCTACCCCCCCAAAAATTTTTTTAAAAAAATGAAAAGAAAAAAAAATAATAAAGAAATTCAGAAGAAACTACTACCAAACCAACATAAAAAATGGGCAAAGAGAGAGGTCTCTGAAATACAGGGACCTTAAACTATGAAGAGGAATAATCTGAGTCTTAACTGGAGAAATGCAAATACAAAGGACCCTAAGATATAATTACTTACTTATCAGATTGGGAAAAATCCAAAATTTTAACATGATCAGTTGCACAGGCTGTTGAGAAACAGACACACTGATAAGTTGTTGGAGTGCAAAATGGTACTATTGCTATGGAGTAAAATTTGGCCATATCTATCTAAATAAAGATTACATTTACCGTTTAACCCAGAAATCGGGGAATTTTGCCTCACTTTGCTGGTCAGTTTTTGTGGCAGCAATAAGCAACTCTGAAATCTCAGTGGCTTGCCACAAAAGCATTTAATTATTGCCTGGATCACATGAGGGCAGCAGGTCGGCTTCCGGTCTGTCTGGGACCTTCTCATTCCTGGACCAGGGCTGAAGTAGCTCCTGCTGTCTGGGACATGTTGTTCTTAATGCCGGAGCAAAAGCTAAAGGGGCTTAGTGAAAACAGAGGACTTCTCAAGTCTCTGCTTGAAATCAGCGCACTCTCACTTCTGCCCACATTCTATTGGACAAAGAAGTCACGTGGCTAAGACCAAAGTCATCAGGGCTGTGAAGTGCCTTCCCCCTATGGGGAAATATTGCGGAGTTTCACGGGGCTGAGTCTGAGTGCCTAACCCCATCCCAGAGAGCGAGCAAGGATTGGTAACTATGCCTGACTGTCCGTGGATGATAAGAAATATATACAGGGTTATTCATTGCACATTGTTAGTAATAATAAGAGCACTGATTTGTAAACATTTATGGAGAGGTATCAGACAGTCTGCCTCTCTCTCTCTCTCTGTTCTTTCTCCCAGAAGAATGTATGGTTGACAGTAATGCTCTCTGTGCTAAAAATTCCTATTGCCAGAGGCCATTGTGCTTGAGTTATTCCAAGGTGCAAAGTGATCTTTCCCAGACTACGGACCTTACATCATTTAAAACATGAAATTATGCTTCCAGTTCAATCAGTCAATAAATATTTATGGAGGGCCTGGTATGGCTCAGGCTGATTTATGTTGAGGAAGTCTGACGGATTAGGTATGTATGATAGACCTAATTAACCTGCAGAGAACAAAAATTCAATGTCTCTCAGTCCCCGTTTTCCTACTTGTCTGCCTCTGCCAGTCTGTCCTGGCCCAGGTTATAGGTTCTGGGGTTTGAGACGGATGAAGGAAGTTTAGACTTTTGACACTAGGAGCTAGGAGTCTGTGATAAGAAATTCTTTAGAAGAAAATTAAGTCAACTTTAAAAATGTTCTTGAGGGTGTTTGGGCTTAATATTACTGCCAAAGGACCTGTGGAAATTCCTGTCACCAGGGCATAATCAGCATAAGCTTTTTAAAGTTTCTTTTTTTTTATTTTTGAGGATTCCAGGCATGAGGAATCTCTGAAAGAGTATTCTAACTGGAGAAGGCAGACAAAGTATTTTCTAGGGCTTTAAAAATAGGAGAGCAGGCAATATTTAGCTTGTTTTGGATACAGTTGGGTAAGGATGTTTCTCAAAAAAGAGAAAAATTGTACTTACGGATTCAAAGTTCCCTTGGTAGTTTTAAGAATTGGGGATTTCAGGTGCCTGCCAGAAGCAAATTCTTGGGATTTTTTGATTCACGGAGTTGTTACCAAGGGAAGCTTTCTGAGCAGGAGGTGGCAAACTACAGCTTCCGCCTACTGCTTGTTTTTTTCTAAATAAAATTTTATTGAAACACAGCAGTACCTGTTTGTTTACATGTGACCCGTGGCTGCCTTCACAATGTAACAGCAGAGCTGAACAGTTGACACATTTTCTTGTGACCCGCAAAGCTGAGAATGTGTAGTATTTATCTCTTAGTAGAAAAAAAAATGGCAGATCTCCTTTGTAGTGGTAGGCTGGTGGTTATATTTGTTGACTAGGGCTGCCACAGGCTGGGTAGCTTAAACGAGAGAGTTATTCTCAGTTTTGGAGGTTGGAAATCTAAGATCTAAATGCCATCAGGATGGGTTCATTCAAATTTTGAGGGAACAAAATTCAGTCCATGCAGTACCTCTAAGCTTGATTCAGGGAGTAAATGGGAGGGTGATCTCTATGAGTCTGTAGCAAACTGGGACTGGGCTAAATGTTTCCCAACTATGCAAAGAACTAAAACTAGTAATTATTATAGACTTAAGCAGAACCAAAAAAGGCAGGTCAACAGCATCTGTCAAACTTTCTTTTCAGGCTAAAATTGTGTTATGTTATGTTTATCCGGCATGTCCCTTTTCTGAGGGATCCGGGTTTTAAGGGATTATATAATTCCTGCTTTTCCTAATTTCCTTCTTCCTCAGTAAATATAGTATTTGGTCTTCTAGGGCCTCATAAGAGCAAGTGTTGAAATGTCTTATGGAATTGGGTATATACTGAGCAGCTAAATATTAGCTTTTGTAACATTTAGAACATTTTTTTCTTTTCTTTTCTTTTTAAAACTTTTTAAAAATCGAAGTATAGTTGATTTACACTGTTGTGTTAGTTTCGGCCGTACAGCAAAGTGATTCCGTTATATATATATACATACATACGTTCTCTTTCAGACTCTTTTCCATTGTAGGTTATTGCAAGATACTGAATATAGTTCCCTGTGCTGTACAGTAGGTCCTTATTGTTTATCTATTTTATATATAGTAGTGTGTTTATATGTTAATCTCAAACTTGTAATTTATACCTTCCCCCACTGCTTTCCCCTTTGATAACCGTAGTTTGTTTTCTATGTGTCTGAGTCTATTTCTGGTGTGTAAATAAGTTCATTTGTATCATTTTTAAAAGATTCCACATATAGGTGATATCATATAATATTTGTTTCTCCACCTAACGTACTTCACTTAATATTGATAATCCCTAGATCCACTCATGTTGCTGCAAATGGCATCATTTCATTCATTTTTATGACTGAGTAGTATTTTATTATTACATATACACCACATCTTCTTTATCTAGTCCTCTGTTGATGGACATTTAGGTTTCTTTCATGTCTTGGCTATTGTATGAAAATTATTTTACTTATGGCATTTATAGTATTCTCTTACGCAAAACAAAAACACAACAAAAATGATAATCATATTTCACAGATTTGTGTGGTATTGAAAAAATAGAAAATACTTGAAAATTGTGTTGTTCATAGAACACTTTTCTTTTTTTTCCCAGAAAAGTCACCATCATATTTCTGTTTTTTAAAAAAATCAATCAATATACTTTAAAAGTCCTCCTTGAAGCTGCATTACACTTTTTTGATGTTTGAAGTGATTAGAAATATTGTTTCAATAAAAATGGTTGTGGTCCCCAACTTACTGTAACCACCAAATTCTTTCCACTCTCTGCCAACCACTTGAGAACTTAGAAATGCTTTTTATCTCTTCAGATGCTTGTTTCCAACTCCTGGGATTTGATGAGATTATTTAATTATTTTTCAAAATAGGTTATCATTATGTTTTCCCTTAACTTCACTTAAATTAATACATCTTCCTGATTATATTTATCCCTCACGCTTTTCACTTTCAATCTGCCTTTCTTTGTCTTCAGGTGTCTTTTTGCCGTTTATTGTTCTGCTCAGTTCTCTTTAAATATCTTTCCGAGATAGAACATGGGTACACACATTTTCTAAATCCTTGTATAGACAAAAGAGTCTTACTGATCACCAGGGAGATGAATTAGTTCTTGGAATTCTTGAGTTTTGAACTGTTCTCTCATGAGCCTTCTATGAACTGTGCTGTCTCAAACTTCCCCATTGCTTCCTAGTACCCTAGGTTGCACGTAAAGAATCTCAAGTTTGAGTCTGTTTCCACTCTGTAAGTAGAAAGGTATTTCCACATTGCGTCTGGAAACCCTTAAGAATTTTTTCTGTATCCTTCCGTGTCTGGAATTTAACTGGAGTATGTTGATGTGTGTAAGTTTTTTCATTAATTATCTTTATTACTCAGGGATCTTTTTCAATCTGATAATGCAAACCATTCCACAGTTTGGGGAAGTGTTCAGCTATTATGTTAATCATTCTCTCTCTCTCTCTCTTTGTTCCCTTTTGCAGAACTCTTTAAGAAAGCCCCACTGGAAAATTTTTTATATCCATCTTGGTCTGTTTTATATTTTTATCAGGTTTTGTAATTTTTTCCTTTTTATGCTTGTCTGTGCCTGTCTGTCTGTCTGTCTGTCTTCCCAATACACCACTAATTATATTTTCAGTGATGACAACTCTCCTTATAGTTCATCAATGGCAACTTTATTTTAAACATTAAAAAATTTATATCAAATCTTTCTTTTAAGCTCTAATCACAGAACCTGGAGAGTTATTATATTTTAAGTTTTATTCTGACTCTTCCTTTGGTTCTAATGAAAAGGCAACCCCTTCTTTCAGATGTCCAGCTTGATTTTTATCCTTCAGGCCTTTGATTCCCTTAGATGTGAGGCTTAGTTTCCTTTAGTTTGGTTTGGTGTGTTTGTTTCTTTTGCCGTCCTGTGTCATTTTGCTAGAGCCTCTTGAACTGACTCTGACCAGTGGGAAACGAAGGCACAATACTTTCTCCTCTTGAGGGTTATCAGTAAGAGACAGGCTTGGCTGGGCTGAGTTTTCCTGCCATGGTCAGAAACTGAAAGAAACCTGGTCTTCCAGGGTAGTTCCCCATCCCGTGTTTGGTAGAACTGGCAGTTGATTCAGAAGCACCAGCACCGAAGGGACCTTGGGCTCTTCCCCAAGAGCATTTACAAGATTCCGACACCAGGAAACCATAAACGCTGCTGGAAGCAGTGGTCCTCTAACTTGGATGCAAATTAAAACAACCCAAGGAGTCTTCAAAATCCTCAGTGCTCAGGCCGCACTCAACACCCATTCAGTTAGATTTTCCAGGATGGAAACCTCATCATCAGGACTTTTTGTAGCTTCCCACTTGATTCAGATGTGCAGCCACGAAATTAAAAAGCATTGACCTAAGGGCTCTGGGAGAAGCAGACCGTTTTTTAAAAATAACTTGTTTGGGGAGAAGTAATTCAGTTTAAAAATAAAAAACTGCCATTGTTATTCTTCTCAGTGGAGGTACTGGGGGTTGAACCCTGGACCTTGTGCATGCTAAGCGTGCACTCTACCGCTGAGCTATGCCCACCCCCGAAGTAGACTGTCTTTTGTACCACTGATGACCTTGGTTCCACCTGCACTGACACTCCTTCCACTAGTCAACTTCACCTGCTTTGGTTCTTGTGCTATTCCAGATAGACCGGAAAAAGGGACGGAAACTGTGCTTGAATTCCCAGAATACAACGTGTGGCAGATGTTCTCTTTTTTAATTTTATAAAATTTATTACCTGTAAATGGTCACACACACAATCACTGTACTAAAACTTTTTTCAGTATACATCATCTTCTCTCTTAAGAAAAGAATTCACCTTTTCTCTTTAACAATACACGTGCCTTCACTCCCAATGGTCAGATTCTTTGATTCAGTGTTTTCATGCCCTCAGTCAGGACCTGTACAGTTCTTTGCTCCTGTGAGAAGATTTTTCAACCTCCACAAAAGTTGAGAAGAGAGCCTTATAATTTATATTCTCCATGCCTAGCATTAGAATTATTTTTCAAGTTCTGGTTTAGTAGTCTCTTTAACTTAGTATGTTTGATTTGTCTAAGCAAATAAAAGGAAATAACTTCTCAAAATGACAATGTGATGTATTCCCACCAATTTTTAATTCTCAAGATATATTTATATCACTCAGCTTGTCATGGAATCACATCGAATGGTTTTTCTCCATCCTCACAGTTTCTAACACTGTTCCTTTCTGAATATTATCTAATGTTGAAGAACCATATGCTATATATATAATTTAAGAATCTGAGAATCTCATTGCTTGTTTTTTAATTAAATTTACTGCTAGATATTTGCAGCCTTCATACCATTAATTGACCTAAAATATTTCATCTTAAAGGCTAGATCAAATGAGGTTTAATGAGCTTCATGAGAAGTCATTCTCCTTTTGAAATAATTGTATTGCTTTAAAACTAAGGAAAAAATCATCAGGACATATTTTCCATTGAATATATGAAAAAAAAGTCACAACAGACATTTTCTTGTTTTATTTGCAACCTCCTGCAGCAAAGAAATAGACAAGTCTTAATTTGGAGGGAATTTACAAGGTAAAACCTTAGAAAATATAACAAGGTGAATTCATCAGTTTCTCAAGAATTGTCCCTTTTATGAACACGTATAGCATTTTAGAAGCCCAGCAGGGCATATTCAACCCGAATTCTTGAAATTCATATTGAAGAAGACAATTATCCGTAGGCAGCATAAGGGCTAACAGCAGGGGCCCAGCAAACTTAATGCTCCTATACATACGTATTATTACCCAAACCACTTTCTCTGACACTTGTATTGCTGGTTTGTCAGTTGATTTGTTAAGCCAGCGAATAATTCAATACACAAATAGCTAAATAATAGTAACTATATTTCTCCACTTATTTTCCCTTGATTTTAAGTTGCCTTATTTTCAACATTTCTTGAAAGATTAAAATTCTAGTTCCATGACTTCATATAAGAAGCTGGAATTTGTAATACAGACATAATACAATCATTTCTCGTGGGATTTTTGAAGTGCCTAGAAGCATGAAGTTTTTATTTTGAGAACTCCTTAGTCAATGAGAAATTATCCTGAAAACGAAAATGCACATTTTTATTATCAGATTTGTGAAATGCAAAGTTTGTGTTAATTTGAAAAGAAGTTCTCTATCATTGATAAATACAGATTTTTTTCTCCTATGTAATTGTGAAATAAAATTCATATTTTATGGCAAGACAGGAAAAAATTTAAACATAAAAAATTCTCCTCTGCCCTTTGACCTCCTCTCCCCAGACTGTGCACTGTGTATCTGTATTATGCATTGACCAAACCTCTCCCATCGGCAGGAACACCTGCTCAGCCATAAAGAGCAACATTCTCCAAGCATCAACAAGACAGCTCCTTAAAAGAGAGCATTCCTTCTTGACCTTGTAAAGGGTCACATGATCCACCAGGATGACGCTTAGATCTGGATTACATAAATAGTCAATAATACGTCATCTGATGTACAGCCCTCTGTCTTAAAAAACTCAGAAAACTGTGCCTTGATTTCTAACCAGCAGACCAGTTCTCAGAGCTTTCTGAGATGTTCTTCCCAGGGTATAATCCTCAAATTTGGGTCAAATAAAATTTTCCATTTCTTTCTTAGATGGACTGATTAACCTCTAATTGGCATATATAAAATAAACTTTGAGCAGTGTTAAATAAATCCACTATAATGACAATGGACTCCTATTTACGTGTTCCCACATTAGGTAATGCTAAAGTCAGGGAGCTGCTGACATCTCCCAAGGCTGCTTTTTCTGTATTCTCTCCCGGTGCTGATTGTGACGGGCAGTCCTGGGCATGGCTGGGAGGAGCCTATGGATGCGTCCAGTGTCCACCTGGCTCAGGAAATACAGGGCGATACTGCATCTGACCTTAACTTTCTCTCTAAATGTGGTCACACAGATAATGAGTTCTCACTTGAGCTAGCACGATTGGCAGAATAATACACACAAAAATACAGGTCAGAAAGATCAAGGTTCCCTGTCTCCTCCATTCCCCCTTTGAACGATCATGGAGGTGAAATATGGAAGCATTACCGTGAAGAGAAAAGTAAAACCACTTTCCTTTTCTATGACTTCTATTGGGATTAAAAACTATTTAAAAAAAAAAGAGCACAGTTAACATTTACATCTCATCCAAATCATTTTTCCAGCTTATCTTTTTCTCTAGATGACCCCTAAAGAAAGTTATCTTGGTTACATAGAGAGAAATTTTCACTGGAGCAGTCAATTTTCTGAAGGATATTTCATACTGAAAAGTCTTTGAAATGCCATTTTTCATCTACCTGCTAAACCTATTGAAAATGTCTCCCCAGTACCTGAAACATTTTCTCTGTTGAAATATATCATTTTACATTACTCAGATGTTCTGAAAATTCATAAAGTGGCAATCATAATTTATTGAAATTTCTTTCTGCCAGTCAGAAATGAATAAAACGGTACAATGCGTTCAAAAGGAAAAGGAAAAGGAAAAAGAAAAATGAAGAGAGGCACATTCGTACTTTTGGCTTAGAAGTAACACAAGATTGTTCTGGGTAAATAACCTTAATTTCAGCAGTTCTCTCTGATTCATTTATTTATTTCAAGCTCATGTAGGACCGAGCCTAAAATAGTGTGGCAAATTTTACACTATAGATCTCCAATAAGCTCATTCTCTTACTGACGTCAGTAATTATTCAGTATTTATCCATGGGATTCCAAAAATTTAGCCGTGTTTCCTTTTCACCTCAGCTGCATCTTCCTTATTTTATTTACTTTCTGGAAGAGGTCTCCTGCTGCTCTTTGTATTTGTAAACTCTGAGCCTGGGGAGTGTCTGGGATTGTTTTTATCTATGCTGATTTTGAACTTTTTTCCTGCACTTCCATCTGCTTTTGGTTCTATCTAGACAAGTCCATCTGCTTAATGAAAAAGTGATGTTACATTGAATGGCTCCTTTTCTTATTTTATAGGAGGGTTAAGGATACAGGTATCAACAGCAGAGGATTGGTGGAAGGATTATATGAATTAATAATGGCAATAGTAAAATGAACCTGGCATAGCTCAACATATGTTCTTAGTACTTTTATTGTTACTGTTCTGTCATTTCAGAGAAAAGGAGAGGAAATAGAATTGCTCCAATTTTCTTGCCTTATTTTTTCATTGCCCAGTATCTGTGTATGTTAGAAATTACATAAATATTAGTAGGTAAATTTATCAAAAATGCAATTAGATGGATTTGAAATGACACCATCACAGTTAAACTTGAGCTATCTACAAGAAAACATATCTTTTGAATGGATTCATTGTGATTTGTTTATTCCTCTGTGATAGACATTATGGTTTTTAAATATGTTTTTGCAGTTCTATACAATTTGCAGTAATGAACTTTTGTCTATTTCTTTGCAGACTTCTTTAAGTATATCTGTAAGGTTAAATCCAAGAAGTGGACTTGCTAAGCTAAAGGACATGACAGACTAATTTATTTGTGTTTTTTTTTTTTTTTTTTAGATTTCACTTATGAATGATATCATATGGTATTTCTCTTTCTCTTTCTAGCTTACTTCAGTTAGAATGACCGTCTCCAGGTCCATCCATGTTGCTGCAAATGGCATTACTTCATTCTTTTTTATGGCTGAGTAGTATTCCATTGTATAAATATACCACAACTTCTTTATCCAGTCATCTGTTGATAGGCATTTAGGTTGCTTCCATGTCTTGGCATTTAGGTTGCTTCCATGTCTTGGCATTTAGGTTGCTTCCATGCCTTGGCAAGTGCTGCTGTGAACATTGGGGTTCATGTATCTTTTTGAATTAGAGTTTCCCCTGGATATATACCCAGGAGTGGTATTGCTGGATGATATGGTAAGTCTATTTTTAGGTTTTTGAGGAATCTCCGTACTATTTTCCATAATGGCTGCACTAAACTGCATTCCCACCAACAGTGTCGGAGGGTTCCCTTTTCTTCAAGTCTCTCCAGCAATTGTGGACTTTGGAATGATGGTCATTCTGACTGGTATGAGGTGATACCTCATTGTAGTTTTGATTTGCATTTCTCTGATAATTAGTGATATTGAGCATTTTTTTCATGTTCCTATTGACTATTTGTATGTCTTCATTGGAGAATTGCTTGTTTAGGTCTTCTGCCCATTTTTGGATTGGGTTGTTTGTTTTTAATTTAGATCCATATTACCATACAACTGTCTGAAGTTTGTGCCCATCTACATTACTCCTAAGAATGGCTGTGTTTCCGGTGCCCATGTTTTCCCTAACACTCTTAAGTATATATTTTCAGTTTCAACAATCTAAGAGGTGAGAAGTGACATCTAGATTGACTTTCAGTTTCTCCCATTACGACTAAAATCTGACATAGTTTCATATGTTTACTGGTTATTTTTAGAGGGGAGAAGCATCTCTTTCACCTGCTCTTCATTTTTATCCTCCCGATCCCAGGTATCCTCCTGCTCTGGAATTGCTTTGGAGTCTTTTTTTATAGTCTGCCTCTTTATTTCTTTCATTCCATGTGCTTTGGGTTCTCATTTAATATAATTTCATCTGTTTTCCTCACAATTTCAAGTGTAGTAACTGTGACCATTCTTGTTTGACAGTACATTTAAGAACACATATCTCTATTACATCGAATTGCTATGAGGTCTAGGTGACCTAACACAAACAAAGATTTGAAACAGTGCCTGGCACACAGACCCAGGTCAAAGCTTGCATGAAATTTCTTTTCTTTTTTTCATGCTTTTTAAAGTAAACATCTTATAATATGCTGATCATTATATTATATATAATGAAGGTTACTTTTTATTTATAAGAGTTTTTTTTATTGAGACAGTTATTATCCTATGTGTTGCCTTTTAGTTTTTTGTTTTTTTCCCCCCAAATATAAGTGTTTATGTTTTCAAATTTATTACTTATTTATTTTCTGTATGGTTTTCACTATGGGTTTTTCCCTCAGAATTAATATTTTTATTTAAAAATTTTTTCTTTACTCTTTTAACTTTTTTCTTAACTTTTAAAATTTTTATATTATTTGTAATGGTTACGTCTAACTTAAAGTTATTACAAAATATTGGCGATATTCCCCATGTTGTATAGTACAATCTTGAACTTATCTTACACCCAATAGTTTGTACTTCCCACTCTCCCACTCCTATATTGCCCCTCACCCCATCACTGGTAACCACCTGTTTGTTTTCTACATCTGTGAGTCTGCGTCTTTCTTGTTATACTCACTAGTTTGTTGTATTTTTTAGATTCCCCATTAAAGTAATATTATATGGTATTTGTCTTTCTCTGTCTTACCTATTTCACTTAGCATAACTTCCTTCAGACCATCCATGTTGCTACAAATGGCAAAATTTCATTCTTTTTTATGGCTGAGTAATAGTCCATTGTACAGATGTACCATATCTTCTTTATCTATTCATCTGCCGATGGATCTTGGTAGTTGTAAATAATACTTCTGTGAACATTGGCGATCATGTATCTTTTCAAATTAGTGTTTTTGTTTTCTTCAGATGTATACCTAGAAGTGGAATTTTTGGGTCATATGGTAGTTCTATTTTTAATTTTTTTGAGAAAAATCCTTCCATACTGTTTTCCACAGTGGCTACACCGACGGTGTATGAGGACTCTCTTTCCACCACATCCTTCCCAACATTGGTTATTTGTGTTCTTTTTGATGATAGCCATCCTGACAGGTGGCATCATCCTGAGACAGTATCTCATTGTGGTCTTGACAGGATGTTAAGCATCTTTACATGTGCCCATTGGCCATCTCACCATAAGATTTTTAGGGTGAATATTTGCTTATAAATAAATGAAATAAAATAATAAGAAGAAACATTAAAAATTATTTGGGGGTAAATTAATAAAATAATACAGGTAAGAATAAAAATATAGCTCAAATATTAGAATAGGTACAAAAATTAAGAAAGTAGACAACAAAAAGGAAGAAATAAGTTAATTTAAAAATTAGGCAAGCTGAAGAAATTAAAAAAAATGAAAAAATATTATCATAAAATTAAATGTGATTCAAGAAGAGGAATTAATCAAAGAAAAAGTATGCTGTGCCTCCCTGCCCATTAGAACCAATTACTTTTTTCCAAATAAGTAGAATTACTGTTATCAACACACCATGTGGATATTCTGCTTTCACTCTCATGCAGTGTAAACAGATCTTTATTGCTCCTTAGCAACACCAGGAACACAAACACATTTACGATCTAAAAGCAGAAAGTCTAAATTCAGGTGCTGGCAATTGAGAAAATGAAACCTTGGTCTAATTCTTTGAAGTTGCTAAAACCGTAGTAGTGGAGACATTTATTTCAGAGTTTCTCCAACTATGAGAGTGTTAATACTCAAATTTATATATTCAGTTAGACTTGGAAGTCCAGGTCCCTCATCCCCTCTAACCAATCATATAAATATATGGTAAAGAATAATTTATTTTTTTCTCTAGGATTTATTGTAGTTTTTTTGGAATGAAGAAAATGACTGGAACACCATTATTTTTTTAACATATAAATGTTACCAGTTGTATAACCTTAGTCAAAGTGCCTTACGTTTCTAATCTAAAAGTACCTCTTAGGGGGACAAGGATAAAAATAAAAAATAGATATTAAATAAGTCTTTACGCTGATTACTATGATATAAGCTAACACTGGCTATTATTTTAAAACAATGCAAGTTACAGAGTCAATGTAATTCCAGTCATAATGCCAGCAGGTTCTTTTTGTTTCGGTGGCTGGCCAGTTTTAAAATTAATTTGGAAATGCAAAGGACCTAATAAAATCAAAGCAATCTTGAAAAAAGAAGATTAAAGACAGGCAAACTTACATTATCAGACTTCAGGTGAAAGCAATCAAGACATGATGCTACTGAGACAAAGCCAGTCATGGAACAATGGAACACAGTGAAATAGAATGAGGAGTCCAGAAATAGACCTGCTCATACATGGAGACCTGATTCAGCACAAAGACACCATGGCAATTTGGTGAGAATGAATGGAAATTTCAATAAATAGTGCCCGGTTAACTGGATTTCTGTATGCTAAAAAACAAAAACAAACTGAAACTTGGACATTCATACCTTACACAGAAATTAATTCAAAATGCATTATGGACCTAGAGGTTAAAAAAAAAGAAAACGAAAAAGCCTCCAAATGGAAATAGGGCAATATTTTCATGACCTTCGATAGGAAAAATGTCTTTTCCCCCAACTTTATTACGAAAAACTTGAAAGATGTTTATTGTAAATACCTATATACACATACTCTAATTTGTACTATTAACAATTTACCCTACTTGTTTATTCACATTAAATTATAACAAATTTTCTATCTCTAAGGAAGAAATCCTAGGTTCACCTAGGAAGAAATTTCATAATTATGTATTTTTTTCATTCCATCATATACATACAGCAGTCATAGACTAATAATACCAATATTATCACAAATTAGATTATTAACCAAAGGATTTTAATATGATTTGGGGTTCTTATTCTTTTTAGCTTGTATCCTATTAGAAATGTAAAAATAATTATGTTTTAAATTCATTTGAAGTATTTTCTAACTTGATTATACTATCAGTTCATAGTTCTTTTGCTTCATTTTACTCTGATTTTTTAAAGGATGGCTTACTTAATTTTCTTTTATATTTACCTAAAATGTACATGGTTTTAAACTCAGATTGATGGAACTAATATATTAAAAACATGTGTATTTTTCTATTCCTGCACATGCCACCTTGTTTCCTCCCACCTCTCCATAAACAATCATTATTTAAAATTAGTTAATTTTGTTTTAGCCTACCATTGTCTTATTTTAACATGATAAAAAATGTCACCTTTTTCTTTGTTTTCATTTTGAATAGCCTTTATTTTTTAGGGCATTTTTTATCTTCAAACAAGGTTGAGCAGAAGGCACAGAGATTTCCCTTACACTCCTCGCCCTAACACGTGCATAACCTCCTCGTTACCGACATGCTCCACCTGACTGGTAAAGGTGCTACAATTGATGAACCTACATTAGAATTCACTCCACTCATCACTCCTTTCCCCCTAACCCCTGGCAGCCACGGATCGGTTTACTGTCTCCTTAGTTTATTCTTGAATATCGTATAGTTGAATGTCATACAGTATGTAGTGTTTTCACTGACCTCTTTTCACTTAGTAATAGGCATATAACTTTCCTCCATGTCTTTTTGTGGTTTTATAGCTCATTTCTTTTTAGTGCTAAGTAATACCCCATTGTCTGGTTGTACCTGTTTGTTTATCCATGTAACTACTGAAGGACATCTTGGTTACTTCCAGGTTTTGACAGTTATGAATAAAGCCGCTGTAAACATCCTTGTGCAGGCTTTTATGTGGACATAAGTTTTCAACACCTTAGGGTAAATACTAAGAAATGCAATTGCTGGATCATATGATAAGAATATGTTTAGTTAGGCAAGAAACTGCCAAACTGTTTTTCAAAGTGACTGTACCATTTGGCATTTCTATTACAATGAATGAGAGTTCATGTTGCTCCACACCCTCGCCAGGATTTTCTGTTGTCACTGTTGTGGATTTTAGCCATTGTGAAAGGTGTGTGGTGTAGTGGTGTATCATGTTATAGTTCACATTCCCCTATGTGACATGGAGCAACTTTTTATCTGTTTACTTGCTGTATCTCTGGTGAGGTGTCTCAAAATCTTTGGCCCACTTTTAATTGTGTTTTTTGTTTGCTTAGTGTTATGTTTTAAGAATTCTTTGGATTACAGTCATTCATCAGATGGGTCTTTTGCCAATATGTTCTCCCAGTCTTTAGCTTGTCTTTTCATTTCCTTGACGTTGCTTTGAAATTAATCTGCAATTGATTTTAATGAAGCCCAGCCAATCAATTCCTTCTTTCATGAATTGTGCTTTTCATATCGTATCTGAACAGTCATTGCTATGCTCAAGGTCTTCTAGATTTTCTCTTATATTATCTTCTAGAAATTTTATAATTTTGCATTTTCCATTTAGGTCTGTGCTCAAATTTGAGTTATTTTGTGTAGGGTATAAATTCTGTGTCTAGATTCATTTTTTTGCATGTGGATGTCCAGTTGTCTTGGAGCAACATGTTGAAGAAACTACCTTTGGTCTATTGCCTTTGCTCCCTTCTCAAAGATCAGTTGATTACATTTACAAGGGTTTATCTCAGGGCTCTTTGTCCCATTCCATTTACCTATTGGTCTATTTTTTTGCCTTCCTCCTGTCCCTTCCTGGATCTTTTGTTTGATGTCTGACATTAATTTGGGGAAATTCTTAGTCACTGTGATTTCAGATATTTCTTCTGTCCTTTTTCCTCTTTTTCCTCCTGGCATTCCCAGTATACATGTGTTTGTACCTTTTGTATTTGTCCCACAGTTTTCGGGTATTCTGGGAATTTTTTTTTTCAGTCTTTTTTCTGTATATATATATATATTTTTCAGCTTTGGAGGTTTCTATTGAGATATCCTCAAGTTCAGAGATTCTTTCGTTAGTTGTGTGCCATCTACTAATAAGCCCCAAAAAGGCATTCTTGTTTACTGTTAATAGTATTTTTGATCTGTAGCATTTCTTTGTTTTTTTTTCTTCTTTAGATTTTCATCTGTCTGCTTACACCGCCCATCTCTTCTTTCATGCTGTCTACTTTTTCCATTAGAGCTCTTAGCATCTTAGTCATAGTTGTTTCAAATTCCTGGTGTGATCATTCCAACTTCCTGCTGTATCTGTGTCTGATTCGGATGCTTATTCTGTCAATCTAAGCTCTGTATTTTGCATTTCAGTGTGTTATATCTGTGTTTGATAGCCAGGCCTGAAGTGCCGTGTATAGACCCAGCTGCTGCAAACAGGCTTTTAGTGACGTGAGGAAGCTGGGGAGTGGGGGAGGGAAGCGTCCTGTTCTCCTGTGATTGGGTCTCAGGCTTTCAGTAGCCTCTGCCCCGGCCTGTGAACTTCACAGGTGTGTCTATCTTGTCCCCCAACTCAGGTGAGACAGGTTGGCAAGCACGGGCTGCAGTTTGGCATTCCCCGCCCCCACCCCGCCCCAGTGGGCGTCTAGAGGCAGCTGGGTTGCATACTTCCCGTGCTGCCTGCCTTGCAGGCGCTGATCAAACCCCAGCGGGCTGGGCTCTGGTGAAGTAGTCTCTCCAGAGGGCAGGCTTTGTTAGGAGGAACAGAATGCTCTGGCATGTTTCAAAATAGTTCTTTCTCCCCTCCTCCTGCCAGAAGCACAAGGAGGTTTTTCTCCCTCACTGTGAGAACCTGGTAGAACCCCAGGAGACTGGAAAAAAAAAAAAGTCCAGAGGCCCCTCCTCCCCCATCTCAGATGACTGGACTCCCCTGGAGTTTTTACCACTCAGACTTGTCTATCCTGAGCCTCCAGCATTTAGCCATTTCAGATGCCTCGTCACTGGTTCCTGAAGGTGTTTCAGCTCGTTGGGCTTCTGCTCTGGTAAGTTAGCGTGCTCGGTGTTTGCCTGTCTCTCCATGTTGCGGGGGGGGGGGGGCATGAGGGGGACAGTGTACCCAGGGACCTCACTTCTCTTTCAGTTCTAAGAAGAGATGATGCTTTTTCAGTTTGTTCAGCATTTTACTTGTTGGTGTTGATGCGGGAAAACAGGTGTGGGGCGTGAGGAGGGCTGCGTCCCAGGCTTCGGTTGAGCCCCTGGGTCATGTCCTGCCAAGTGTGCGTCCTTGGCTTCGCACAGGAAAGAATTCAAGAGCGAGCCACGGTTGAGTAAAGGTAGATTTATTTAGAGAGATACATTGAAAAGCAATAGAAAGGCCACGAGGTGTGGGGGTTGGGTGCGGATTAAAAGTAGGTACACATTCCGTAGACAGAACGCGGGCTGTCTCGGAAGAGGGAGAGGGGTGCAAGGCGCTGTGTTGCCAGTTTTTATGGGCTTGGCGTCTTCATATGCTAGTAAGTGGAAGGACCAGTCTAAGTAGCCTGGGGAAGGGGCTGGGATTCCCAGGAAGTTGGCCATTTCCCACCCTTTGACCTTTTGTGGCCAGCCTTGGGACTGCCATGGTGCCTGTGGGCATGTTATTCACCATGCTAACATATTACAATGAGCGCATAATGAAGGTCAAGATCTGCTAGAAGTCAAATCTCCCACCATCTTGAGCCTCAAGGCCTCCTGGGGGTTGAATCCCTCATCGTTTTGATGTTAATTGCCGTAGCATTCCTTGAATGGCTGTGCCCTGCCCCCATCCTGTCTCAGTATGAAGTGGTGGTTCCAAGCTTCTTTCCTGTGGGACCAGAGTTGCAAGTCTCTCCCACTGTGCTTTTTCAATAAGCAATGCAACGTAGAGTGATCTCCGTCACTGTGTGTAGAGATACGTTTTATTCATTTTGAAACCTGCATGGGAATGATTGTTCTACTTTTTATTAATTATCTAATTTATAAATATATTCAATAAATTCCCTATTGATAGCCTTTGGGTTGCTAGTGCAAACAGTGCCACAAGAAATAGTCAGTGTGTGTGACATTTTATGGTTTTACCAGTGAATCTTTAGGGTAGCTTTCTTGAAGCAGGATTTCTGGGTCCAAGGGTCAATATATAGTTAATTTTGCTGGAGATTTCCAAACTCCTCCGCTAAGAGATTGCATTACTTTGTAATCCCACCAGTCTGAGAATGCTGCTTACTCGCAGCTTTAAGCAATTTTCAGTTTTGTCAAGTATATGGATTTGTGCTAATCTGATAGGTGATAATGGCCTCAGGTGTTTTAATTTACATTTCTCTTGTTATAGCAAGGTTAATCATTGTATCATAAATGTCATGGGCATTTGAACTTATTTGGAATGTGTGTGCGTACTGGATTTCTCTGCTGCCCTTTGAGTTAGGGCATTGATTTTTTTTTTCTTTTCTATTTACTGGGACTCTTTCTGTATTAGGAATGTTAACTGTTTCAGTGATACAAGTCGTGGATAGACAAAACTTTTAAACACTGATTTTATTTAAGTAGTAGCATGAAATGCGAGATTTACAGTCTACATTATACATACCTATTCTTTCCAAGTTTTGAAAATAAGGCAAAGATAAGAATGATGGAATACATGATACGCTTCTTTTCCTTTATTAATTTTTCTCCTAACTCTAATTCTTCCCTTCACAGATTTTGCTTCCTACAGAGAAAGAAATGAGTCTAATTGTCTTTAAATTTGTTCATCAAAAGTTTCACCAACCAAGAATTCATAGCTAGCGTCATAATTAAATCTCTGTGTGTAGTGAGGGTTCCCACTTTTAGAAACCCAGCCTCCTTGTTTGACACATTAGTAATTGTGACCCAGAGAAGTGACTTTGATTCCCTAGGGCCCCAAACTGAGTAGCGGTTCATTGATCCCCGCATGACTCCTGTGGGGGGGGGTGCGGTCTTAGTACTGTGGGTACTAGTTGTGACGCACTAGGTGCTGGGAAGGCTGCGGTGCATTAAAAAACAAACAAACTTTACATTTTCTTCTCTCATTTTGCTTAAAATCTACTGGAAAAGTAGGGCATTCAGGTGTATAAAATCACATCCCCGGGCTCCCATCATTAACTCTGCTTGAGTTGATCTTAAAAGCGAGAGTAACGTGGTGATAGATCCTGTAAGATGTGGACGCAGTTAAGTTCAGAACCGAGTCCTGTCCCCGTCTCCCCACAACATACATGTAAGTGGTTTCCGAAGAAGTCAGTGTTGGTGTTAGCATCATTTAATTTTAACCACCACTAAGAATACCAAGCATCAGGCAATCACTTTAATTTCATTAGTGTTCTTGTCTGTAATTTTCAGATTAATTTTGTAAGAATTACAAAATTAGGAGGAGAAGATGAGTGTGGGGAGTGTGATTATTTGTACCCCTTATAAGAGAGAGAAATTTAAGGAGAGAAGTTAACCAACTGTTTCCATTAGAAACAGATAACACACTGAATTTAATTTGTGATTTCAATTATAATATGTTCGAGGAATAGAAAAGGTTTTTCATAACCTGAGCATATTTATGGGTATATAATACAAACTATGACACAAACTTATTTCTCCTTGAAGTTATTCATTTAGGGTACTCACAGAGGAGAGAAAAACTGATGTGACAAGCTTGTTATATTTGTTCATGCATTTTAATGAGTTTTTGACATGAGCCCTACCAAAAAAGATACACTGTAGTAAATGACAAGTAATAAGAGACTGTGCTTTAATGAAAATAAATTTGTTATTTTTGTTAGGTGGTGAATCAGACTGCTTAAGGCATTCCAGTACTGTTTTCTTTTCCAAACAAGTCTTTTCGTTTTGACAGAAAGTATTTCCTGACATCCTGGGAGGGTATTTCTTGAAAGAAATATGAAATGAGCATTGTTCTTAATAAGCTTAATTAAAAAATAGAATATGTAATCCAACATTTTGAAATAGGGTACTCATTTAATTTCTGTGTTTTCCAGATACTTAACATGATACCATAATTTTCCCCTTTGTTAGCTCTAGAATTTAGTGAAAAGGCAGGATGACAGATTTAACCATACGTTTTAACTTGGAAAACATGTTGCAGATTTTAATACAATTGAATTTCAATTAAATTAAAGTTTTCCATGTTCTCTACTAGAAAAAAAATTTCAAAATCCTTGCAGTCAAGCTCTAGCTTCTCTCCTGTCTCATTTTGTCTTTCCTCTCTCTTTCCCATTTTCTTTTCTTCAGAGGATTTTCATTTTTATTTATAGTCAAAATTTTTCCAAACAGATGCCTGGAGTGCAGACCTCTCCCCTGTGTTCTAAATGTCTACACCTAGCTTCTCAGCAGGTGTTCCCAAATGAATGGGACCAAGAAATTTCAAACACAACATACACAATACTAAATGTTTACACTTTCTGTCCAAACATCCCCGCCTACTGTATTTCTATCTGTTGTTCACCTGGTCAATCAGTATAAATCTGTGACTGTCCTCTTTCATTTATATTAATAATTAGGTAGTTTTCTTCCTCCAACTTGTTTCTTAAATAGCGTGATTATCCCTTTGATAAAGGACTCCATTCAGGTATTTATTCATGACTCGGTGATGTGTTTTAATAGGTCTATAAACCAATCCCACTTGCTGTTATGAAAATTTTTTCCCCCTTAATAGAAGCCATATTACCTTATTCTCCTGTGCATAAATCTTGTAGCTTTCCAATGTGTACAAGATGAAGGACAAACTCTGCTTTATAACACTCAAAACCCTTCATATTTTGGCCCCTGTTCAATCTCGGTCGTAGCCTCCCTCATAGGTACCTTATAAACAAGCATTTCCTGAGTCTGCCTGGTGCTGGCACGAGCGACCAGGGCCGTTCACGTGCTGCTGCTTCTCGCCCTCAGCAAGTGACTCTCCTCCTTTTAGGCGCAGTTGTATAGATAACGCCTCTGAGAGGGTATCTAAGGTACCATTTCCATTCTCCAGAAGAAACTAATACTTGTTTAAAGTGGTGCTTCAAACATAAAACAGTTTACATACGTAAAAATAATTCTTATCACACGTTACCCTACTTATTTATAAATAAGCTCACCCTCTCTCAGTGCAGGACCTGATCTGGTATCCCTAGCATGGGGCTCACCTTCCTGATTGTCACGTGATGAAGGGAGCCTGGTGGAAAGCCAAGATGCTCTTTCCTTTCCTGTCTCATCACCTGGTCCCGTGCAAGCCCCAGTTTCTGTGAGCTTCAGTGTTTGCAGCTGTCATATAGGAGGTTTGATTTGACTTGAATGCTCCTTCAACAATAAAAGCTGTTGTTTTTTTTCTCAGTTGTTTCTTTGATCTTTGGTAATCTTGGTTGTTTATTCTATGCAGACAGATTTTTTTTAAAGTTATTACTGAAGAGTAGAGGCATCAGCCTTGGTGAATGTTAACACATCTGATTCATTTGGGATTGCTTTTGTTTGTTAATAAGACAGTTTAAAGAATCGTACATGATTTTAGCATTGGAAGTGAGAAGTTAGAGAAAATTTTAAAACTACTTGTTACTGAAATCTGGGACAGACCACTTGGCAATATTTAATATGTTCTGGTGTGTGAAATATAATATAGTCTTTCAAGGAGCTCATTTTCCCAGTGTGGCTTTGTTCATCTTCCAGTCTTGCTATAGAATACCAACAGATGGGTCAGATCTTTTACAGTATGTATGCTCTGGGAATGGTCAAGAAATTGAGGTGAAGCAATATCATATGTTTTATAAGGTGAAGATCTTTCAGGATAGAGTTACCCAGCCTCAGGCAGCACCCAGGATGATTCTGTCCTTAATAATATCATCTGTGATCACACAATGAGCTGTGTGCATGTATTTTCTTCCTTCCCTTCTTCCTCCTTTTTCCTCCTCCTCTTTTCACAAATAGGTTTTCAAGTGATGAGTAAAATAATTTTCAAGTACTAATTTGAAGTAACTATTTCTTTATATTGGTATTATATAGTACCAATGTACTGCTCATCCTTAAACTTTTATTTCTTTTAATTTTAGTTTAATTAGGCTACAGAGAGTTCCTAGAATTTTACTAGGTAAATTATGCCCATAAATTACACTATATTGAAGTTGTTAAATAATTTATATATTCTGCCATTTACTTATGCGTGTTACTCATTCCCACGTTTAAAAAAGGGTTTGTTTTACTTTTGAGGATAGTATTCTTTTTTAACTTTGTCAGTGTAACTGTGTTCCGAACTTTAATCCAAGTGCTGTTGAAATAAATGACGTGTGCTTTTAATGACTAAAGATGACTTATAGAAAATTTTGGGGTAGAACTGTGCCAGTTACTTTCAGTGAATGTTTTTATAGTGAGTAAAATAGTTTTAATAAGAAGTATTTAGGATTTGTGTTTGTGCACACTTTTCCTTTTTTGATATTTGTATATTTAGCAATGATGATAAATGAATCATTCTATATTTTGAAGTAAACATTTTTACATAATCTATTAATCTATGTGGCAGGGACTCAGGTCATGTTCAGTCTTTGACTTTCTTTTGAAAAGAAAGGAAATGCTAAGAAAAAAGAACTTGAAGGATAAAAAGCTATTTTCTCTGCTCATTCCTATAATTTTTTTGAGATGAAAAAATTATGAGGAATCAACACATAGACAAAGAAAACTATGAAAAAGTACCAGGAAAGATTGGGGAAAAAAAAGAGAGAGAGATTGCTATCTTCTCAGAGAATTAAGAGAAATGTTCACTTTCTTCATGATGAAGAATTTCCAAAAGTAAATAAATATATAAATAAAAATGAGAAGTTTAATTTAAAAATTGAATAAACTAAATAAATTAGTATTTATACGGATAATCATGATGTTAGAGGCATAAAATATGGAAGGAAAAGAAATAGACAATTTATTGAGGTTCCTTTCTAAGCCTGAAACAAGATACAACAGGTATACCCTAAGGAACAATACTAAGATTGTCATGATGCAAATAATCCATACGTTTACATACATATTTTAAGTAGGAGGGAACATCTTGAGAGCAATGCAGTCTAAACAAGGGCAAGTGTTTCTTCTGTTTTTGTTTTTTTTGGGGGGGGTGGGGGAGGTGACTCATTCATTTAAAAATAATTTGCAGACATTATAAAACTTCTGCTCTAGGTATTTTGGCATGCATTTACTTAGAATATAATACTCTCTTACACAATCAGGATACTATTTCTCTTTCTCACAATGTATTATCTATACCTATATAAATAAAAATATTAAAGTGACAGTAATTTTAATAATAATCATGTAATACTCAATGAACTTTCAAATTTCTCACATTACCCCAAGTGACTTTCATTTTCATCCCCCGTAACAGAGACCCACATTACATTTGATTGCTACAGATTTCAAATTTAGGACCATGCTTGTGCTTTAAAAGTTTTTTAAATAACATTGATTTTTTTTTTTTTCCCCAAGGGTCTGGTTCAGTTTTCTTCTAACTTCAGACAAATACTGAATATGTCTACTTGTTTATTTTTTCTCATTGAACTTGTTCCTTTATCCTCTATTTCCTGCAAACTGGAAGTTGAGTCTACAGGCTTAATTAGATTCAGATTGTACCTTGGGCAAGAAAAATTTACAAATCATGTTGTGTCACATCTGGAGCCCCAGGAAGGACTCCTTCATGCCGGCCTCTGTTTCCTTATAACATAGCCCAGTGAGTCTTTGAGCAGTTCCTAGCTTCTTGCCACTACCAGATGGCCCTTATTGACCTGCCCCAGATCTAAAACTTTTCAAGTAGGGTGAATGTGAATATTTGTGGACAAGAAGGCATATTTTGATCAACTGAAGTATGACTCTGCAAATGTCCATCCATTTCTCTCTCCCTTTGCCCGTGGGGTGGAGTATGCTTGCCTCCCCTGTTACTTTGGGGCCAGCCGCAAGATTCACTGTGGCGAGTGGAAAGTGAGCAGACATGTAAGCAGAAGTTTAAATGTACTTAGTTTGGCTTGTCTGTTGTGATCTGTGGATTCACCATGAGAATATGCCTTGGATAGGTTTTAAGTGAAGGAAGATGAGGAGAGCTTAACTAAACTCATAGAGCAGAACTAAACTCAATCCACAGCCGGGAGCTAATCTGAGATAATCAACAATTTAAAAAAGAACAGCCACAGCCAATGCTGTAGGAAATAAAAACAAAACAAAAAGCCAAAAAACAAACAAACAAACTCCAAAACCTCGTAATATTCTAATTCCAGCTGCTAAATTTTTCGTTCTTAAGCACTATTGTGATAATAGCAGACTGATGCATAGGTCAGAGCATATGCACAAATAATCCTGTTCCGGATTGCTGAATTTCCATTCCTGTAAGAAAATACCATTTTCACTACCACAAGTAATGTTTCCATCCAGCCTTGTCAACATAATGTATCATCAAACTTTTGTATTTCACTCAAGCTGATGCCAAATGCTAAGTAGTTAAGTGCATTTTTAGTATAATAACAGTGGGCATGTTTTATGTGTTTAAGGGCATTTCATATACACCTTTCTTCTGAGACTGTTCATATCTTTATTTTTAACAAGTGACTGGTTTTACTTCTTGATTTTTAATATTTCTTTACATTTATGAATGTTAATTTTTCAATTTACATAATAGACAAAATATTTTTAAGTTTGATTTCCTATAATGGGATATTTTATCAAGCAATTTTATATGTGGTTTGATAAATTATACTTCTAAATTAGCAAGACAGACCTCTTAGTCCCATGTTTTAAAGACATTTAGTCATATACACTTCTGCTTCTTGTATGGTTGACTTGTAGCACAACACACACACACACACTGTACACACACAAACACAATCACAGTGAATGAGAAAATAAGGCTCTGTGAACAAGAGTAAGCAGACCTGACAAAGAACTGAATTATTTCTCAAAGGTTTCAGATCCAGCATATTCAGATAAGAAACACAAAACTAGCATTTTAATTATGTCTAAATAAATAAGAGACATATTAAATGAACAGGGCATGGCAGGCAAGTATATTTGAAAAGATTCAAACATTGCTTAAAGAAAGAACAAATGTTTGACATTAAAATTTTAGTGGGTGGATAAAATATCAGTATAGACCCAGCTGGAAAAGAATGATTGGTGTGGCAAATATACCTCAAGAAATCACTCAAAGTGGATTACAGAGGAACTTTAGATTGAAAATGTGGCAGAATATCTAAGATTGTAAAGAGCATGAAATACAGCATCTAATAATTGAGCAAATGAAAGCAGAAACAAGAAAAATTAGAATGGGAAAGAAGCAAGCTCAAGAACAGTATGGCTGAGAATATTCTAGAATTTATGAAAAGATGAATTTTCAGGTTTAGAAAAGAAGGAAATCTGAAGAGCAATCACATGAGGTAACACATTCCTAGATACTTTGTAGTGAAACTTAGGTCACAAAACCGAAAAAAGATCAAAGTGGTTAGGGAGAAAAGCTACATTAACTACATAGAACTGACAGTTATGGACAGCAGATTTTTTTAATGGAAACCAGTGAAGTCAGGAAGAAATGGAATGATATCTACACAGTATACTGACAGAATATAGCTTTGGAGCCAGCAAGATTAATGTTAAGGATAAGTATGAATAATATTCTCAAATAATGTGTACAACCAGACCTAGAGTTTTACACTTAGAGCCTTACTAATTAAAATTAAAAAAAATACTTCAAGAAGAAGTAAAAAAGTTTTAAAAAGAAATATGAAGTAAAATATAAGACAAAATGAGGAGAAGGAAGGTGGTGGATAAACCTAAAAAATGACTGTATAAAATAACAATGATAATATCTAACTGAAATAAAGGGCTTTAGGTGAACAAATTTCAAAACTGGGTATCATTCAAAACAGTATTTCTGAAAAAAAGAAGTAAATAGATTAGAAACGTAATTGTAGAGATAATAATCTCAACAACAGGACAGAAATTCAGGGTAAACCTTTTTTACAGTGTCACTAAAATATATGTTTCCAGCATTAAAATGGCCTTAGAGAATTACTAAACTGAAGATATATAATAGGAAAATATGCACATTCATTTAATCATCATTTCTTAACTAATAATTATGTTATATATGTTCCTTAGTTTATGACGCATTTAAAAATTTTTAAGTACAATTCAGGTATTGTATAAAAGATATGTGAGAAAATAAATGTGTGTGTCTACATATACCTGCACATATGTATATGTTTTGGAACTTTTACTTTACATATTATGAAAAACATTTTACTTTATTTTATGAAATTTAAATTCTTTACTTAGATAACGTACCTTCTGCTTTCTATGCATTTACCCAGGCATAGCTTAAATTATTTAAGGGGACATAGAAAAACATTAAAAATATGAGGAGATGGATGCCTAGAAAGTGAACAGCTCTGATATTTTGCTGTTCATATTTGGAAATTCTTCAGCAATGTTCAAATAATATTCATTCCTGTAGACACTCAGAATTTTCCTAAGTAATATATTTCTTTTATATATCCAGATATTATATTTTTAAGAACAAAATAACTGGGATAAAAGAGCCAACCCTTTAAAGGATATTTATAATTACACATATCAACTTCTTTTAGAAGATTTAATGAAAACCCATTTTTAGGGGAGAAAAAAGTACCAGTAAAGTTGGCAATGGCTAACACACCCTTAGCCCTAATACATTCCAAGTGTTTTTAAGATTTCTACCTCTGTTGATTGAATTAATTCTCAAAATACTATTATTTCTGTTTGCACTACTTAAAGGGCATCTTAGTGAATTAAAATAATGAAGAACACATGGAATATAGTAGAGTAAGATGTGAAGCAGGCAATCACAACATAGCCTGTGCTCCTAAAACTATTACGCAAAGAAAAGTCAAAATACACATTTCCCTGCCCTGAAGCTGGGCAGGGGAGAAGAGTGATGGAGAAAATGAGTGGGACCAAGAGAAGGTGTATTTGAATATATGCACTTGACCTGTTTTAAAAACTCAGGGGCAGAATTCAGGCACTTAAAACAGAAGAGAAGAATCGGAACAGTGCACTGAAGAAATCCTTGAATTCTAACATCCAAAAATAAAAGTATTTTTCTTAGAAGGAGGGCTTCGGAGAAAAGGAGGAGAAAGATGAGAGAGGCATGTTACTGAGGAAGGGAGAGCCGCTGAAGGACATCTTATTTGAATATAACGTTCTTTTTTTTGTTTGTTTTCTTTTTTTTAGTAAAGATATTCTTTATCATTTTTAAATTGAAATACAGTTGACTTACAATATTATATTAGTTTCAGGTATATGGCATAGTGATTCAGTATTTTTACAGAATATACTCCATTAAAAGTTATTAAAAGATGATGGCTACAGTTCTCTGTGCTATATAATATATCCTTGTTGCTTACTTGAATACAACGTTCTTAAAGTGAGCTTGAATGGTTGGGACTGATAGGAAGAAAGGAAACAGCTCCCGTGAGTGACAGCAATGCACAATTAACAAAAAAATCAAGAACACTGTGACATGCAAACTAATACAGTTATTGAGAGGAGAGAGGAAATTGGAGATGAGTTGGTGTAAAAATATGTTGGAGTGGTGGGAGCCACTGGGTATCATGATAATGGCACATTTTTCAGAGGAGCAAATAGATTTCCCAGGGTCAAAGGACTGGAAAGACTGATGCAGGAAAGATAAGATACAAGGCTTTAATCATTTGAAAGCCCACGGTCAAAGAATCTAAGTAATAATAATCATAAACAGTAAGGCCAGAAGTTGTAAGATCATCTTCCTCTCATTTACTGCCAGAGGGTATTTAATGATAGAACAGCTTCAAATTATCACACATCTGCAAATGACATTATTCTATGTGAATGATAGAAAACGTCTGGTGACCGAAAACCAAACCAAAGCAGTGAATCTAAAGAATAAATACACGATGGACCACTTTCAGGCTTTTGTAAAATGCAGATTGTCTGTTGATTGTTTTCACCCTGTCCAGTAAGTATAGGTAGGAGTTTTAGGGTTGGATGTGTTTCAAGAAAAAATGTAGTTGTGGCCTCAGTGGAAGGTAGACCAGAGTGGACCAGACACTTTGGAGCAGAGAGGCAGCTGCCTTATCTATTCAAGGTCTTTCTACTTAAACACCACCACTGACCATACAGGCTCACGTGTTGTGTTGGAAGTGATTGGCCTTTTCATAAGGCAACTTTAGTTTCACAAGTTATCTTGGAGTGAAAAACATCTTTATTTTTGCTGACTCAGCTTTTTCTAAGATGCGATTTGCATTCCATAGCGTGGAGGGAAATCATGGAGATCTTTAAAATCTCCCACTATTCTTTTCACAAATTCTGTCTTAATTATTCTTACTCCCATTTTTATCAGCTTTGTTGGGGTCAGAATACAGGTAAATGGTATCGGAAAGCATAAAACACAGTAAAATTAAAAGAGGAAAATAGTCTGGCATGGTTAGAATAGAGGTGATGTCTCTGATCATCTAGACCAGGCTGGGGAGAGAAGCGTGTGAATATTGGAAAAAACTAATGGTGGGAGAAAATGGTGGTGATGCCAGGAAAAGTGAAGCCCCAATGAAGGGAAAAGAATCATTTTACAGTCTCAGAGGAGTAGAAAACTTAGAATATAGGGGGTCTGGACGGAAGTTAAGTTTTCAGTATGTGATCCTGGCATCAGAATACATTCCAGTAGAAATGCTCTCAATGTCTAGTCACTTACCAATGTTTTGGAAAATTGCCTCTAAACAAATGACCATCTAAACGTTTATTAACACATCAATGGATGGGAACAACTTAAAGCTTATCTCCCAGGTTTCTAATCCTAATTTTAAGGACTGACTTCATTCTGACATTAAGCTATGTTTGTTTTCCTATAACTTGGATTCATTGAATCCAATTGTATCTTCTGGGGCAACCTAGAATACATTACTCTTTTTTCCATGTTAAAAAGATACCAGTATTTTTAGAGCTCTTTTGTTTCCTTCTAGTCTTCTGTTTTCAAGATAAATATTTCCCATTTCTTCAGCTATTTAATTATGTCATCTCAAGCAGTCTCGCTTAACTCATCCTCTTCTTTGAGATCTTCTGTGTTTGCCAAGAGCTCCAAACAGGTATAGCCTCTAAGCCCCAATGAACTGTCTAAAATACAATTCTAAGTCCAAAGAAGAGTGACTACTATTTCTCTCCTTATATACATTATAATCTTTCAAGTGGGCTAAGCTCTATGTTTATCATTTCCACAGTATTTTGATTTGCATTTAATATGCAGAGAACTGAAGTCACCACCTTTTGTTGCCCACACGTCATTCTGTTAGTCAGGCTTTACCATCTTGCACGTGACTTTTACATTCAAGTCCCCATTGAATGTCATCTTATTTCCATCCATATTGGATTTTTATTTTTTTGCTCTCCTTCCCACATTCATGCTATGTAAAAATTAGTTAAGTGCACAATCTGTGTTAGCCTTGAAGAACTCAGATAAAATTATTGAAATTACATGACTGCAGGATATGATAAAGATAAATTCACTAGATTGTATAAACTGACATGAGGAAGAAGATGAATAGGGGGGAAAAGGAGAAGAAAGAAAAATCTCACTGAACCACAATCCTGCTAGCAAACAGGGTGTTCTTCAAGATACAGTTCACTTTGCGGGTAGGGTACTAAAATGACAGCATGTTGGCACTTTAACATAGACAGATTTGCAGGAGGGATGGAGAGAGGGGAGGAAGTGGGGGAACCCATATACAACACGCTCAATTCATTTCGGTTTACTTCTGGCTGGTGATTGGTCTTTTCCAAGCTAAAGCTTATTCTTATGGAGAAATGTTATATATTTGAATCAAGGTAGTTCCTGAACTAAGTGATGTGATAAAAATCAAAACTTGACAGATAACACACCAGAAATATGAAACAAAGGAGTTCCTTTCCTAAATAATTGGATTCATAACCCATGCCTTTGAATTTCAAATTTTATTCATTCATTTCCTAATGGCTTTCTAAATTGGCTTTTTCCAGCTGATAGGACAAAAACACTTGCTAGCCCCAAATTTCCCTTTATAGAACTGCTTTGATAAGCTACCTTTGAAGTCAGTAGACTCATTACAGGCAAAAAGAAATGACACTGCAATGCTTGCAGATTTAGGTCAATATAAGAGATCTTAAAGAAGATTTTGTAGTTGGATGGAGACATGTTCATGACAAGGTGCTAAGTCTTACGAAGGATTCAGATAATTAAATTCCAGAGCTTACCGTTAGTGTGTTTGAAATCTCATACAGTAGGAAAGAAATGCAATATTTGTTTATGTATTCATTCATCATTTATTCAGCAGATATTGACATTCCACGTGCCCGATAATTCTAGGCATTTGGAGTACATTAGTTAAAACAAGCATTCTTGCCTTTATAAAGCTTGTATTGGAGCAGTCGGAGACAGACCACCAACAGTACCAGCATTAAATAAGTAAATGAAATGATATGTGATATTGCTGTGAATAACATAAGAACAGGAAAATGAGTCATTAGGTTTCAGAGGTGAGAGCAGGATGCTGTTTTATATTGAGTAGTTAGCTCGGCCCGCACTGAGAAGGAAATACTTAAGAAAATATTTGAATAAAGTAATTGAGGATATCAGATAGAAAAGCTGGAAGAAAAGGACAGGCTTGGTGTGATTAAGGACCTAGTGAGGGACCACTGTAACTGGGGCAGTGTAACAGTGGGGACAGAATAGGAGATGAGGAAATAAAGGGCTGGATTGAGAGAGAGATTATAAATGATGTGGTAGGCAGCTTCTCACATGGCCCCAGTGATTCCCCAACTCCTCGTGGTCATGGCCTCTGTAACCCCCTACCTTGTAGTGTGGGAACCTAGTTAATTGCTTCTAGTCAGTAGAATGTGGCAAAAGTGATGGAGTGTCACTCCTGTGATCAGGTTTCAAAAGACTGACTTTCATCTGGCTGGTATTCTGTCTCTTCTTGGGTCTCTTTCTTGCTGTCTTGCTTACTTGCTCTGATAAAAAGCCAGCTGCTGTGTTGTGAGACGTCTTACGGAGAGGTCTACATGGCAAGGAACTGAAAGAGACCGCTGGCCAACATCTCACAAGGACCGAGGTCCTCCATCCATCACTCCACTAGGAACTGAATTCTACTAACAGTCTTGTGAGTCATCGAAAAAAGCAGCACATTCCCTGTTGAAGCTAGAGATGGTTGAAGTATTGTAGAGTGGCCACATAAAAAGATGTTCAGTTATATCTGAAGTTCAGAGAAACAGTGAAATTTGTTTTGTGTGTAAGTATACACTATTTTGGATATAAACTAAAAGTTATTTGTTGTTTAACTGAAATAAAAATTTATTGGGCATCCTGTGCATTATCTAGTAAAAATAACAATTCTACTTGTAAATGACCCAGAGTCAGAGGAATCATCTAAGCTTCTCCGTGATTCTTGACCCACAGAATAATGAGTGTTCATTGCTGATAGCTTTGGGGGGCCATTTGTTATGCAGCAATAGCTAGGTAAAATAAGGCAGTTTTGATAAAAGTCAAAGGAGAAGAGTGCTAACCCAGGTTTGAAAGAAAACCGGAGAAGTATTGGGGAAAAAAAATAGGGATTGTACTGTTTTAATTTATTGGTAAAAATGCTAAGGTGGTCTAGAATATACTTAGAGTTTAAGCTTCTTGGTTCTTCTTTTAATTTGCCCTAGAGGATATCATGAGTTGTCTCTTCACTAATTTACTCATCAGTAATACTTACAAGTTGTCTCTGAACGTATTCTTAAAGTAGCTCCACTGTGTTAACTGCAGAAAATGAAAGTAATATTTTATGATATATTCTTGCTATATCTCCATGTTATAACAATAGCTACTATATACAGCACCACCTGTGTGCCAGTCACTGTTCTAAATGCTTTCTGTGTATTAATTTATTTAATTGCCCTAATAACTAAAATACCTAATGTTATTATTTATATAGATGGAGGAACTGAGACACAGATGGTAAGATAATTTGCCTGAGATTATAGAGATAGTAAGAGACAGACCAATGCACACTCAGCAGACACCGAAATTTTCGATTTTAACAACCATAAATCAGTTTTTCTTTCTTGTGTGTCATCTGCCACAAACTCT
Organism: Camelus bactrianus; assembly: GCF_048773025.1. Classification (NCBI taxonomy): domain Eukaryota; kingdom Metazoa; phylum Chordata; class Mammalia; order Artiodactyla; family Camelidae; genus Camelus; species Camelus bactrianus. The sequence continues at coordinate 8,636,225 of NC_133545.1, forward strand.
AGATCCATCTTGAAGTATTTAGATGACTAATATTTCTGTCACAAGAATATACACTTCATCTCCTAGAAGCTTCATGATTATCTCTTCCATGAAATCTATCCCTTGTAAATCCAAATCGTCACAGTCGGCTGTGTGTTAAATGGATCCCTTGGAGGGAGGCTCCTGGTCATCCCCTCAGGCAGGTATTCAGTCAATCTGGGTATAAATCCTGGTTCTGTTCCAGGTGAATTTCAAAACTTTTAGCAATTTTAAAAATTTCTCTTAGCCTCAGTTTTTCTCAACTGTGAAATGGGAATAATAACAACTATCATTATAAGATAGGGAGAAGGGTTAAAAATATTGTACATAAAGTGACCAGAGGGAACCTGATGTAAGAGGCATATGCCAAATGCTAATTCCATGTCACCTTCTATTTTCATTTTGCCTAACCTCCCATCATTTCCTTCTTAATCACCTGAAATCTGGCCAGAATTCACAGCTAAGACTGACACATTCTCTTAGCGCACAACAGATAGTGATTTCTGTCCAAAAGCAGAAGAATCTCCTCAATCCTAATTCTCCTTGTTGTCTTTAGAGTTTTTGACACTTTTACCGCCCTTTTTATTTAAAACTTTGTTGCTCCCTGACTTCTGTTGCATCGTCTTACTGGAATCTCACCATTCCCTTTGACCCTTTCTGTGCCATTTTAGTAGTAAGATTAAGATTTAGATGAATCTGTCAACCACCAAGTATTACAAAGCGTGTCTGATGTGATCTTTGGACTGAGCCTCTCAAAATCTACATCCATACATGTTTACTCAATATCTCCTAATTATATTAGTTTATTTCTGAAGTTCATATGGTGAGTCACCTAATTCTTCTTGTGCTAGGTCTTCACTTGTTGCGTCTCGGCGCCCCATCCACCCATATTTGCCCTGCTTTGCGTTACCGGAGCTAGACTCCGTGAAGCTTTCTTTGTGGCAAGCTGATGTTAAGCCTTGTTGGTAAAGGATGCGGGAGGGATGCTGTGGGAGGAAAGGGAGGCTCCTCCGGGTTCTGGTGTGCTGTTCTCTTTCTGGCTCTGGTGGTGAGGCTGCTGGCAGTGCACGCCAAGGCCGTACTGGCCCTTCAGTAAGTTTGCTCATCATTCCTGTCCCATGGTGTCCTGCCCACCAGCCCCAGCCTTCCAGCAGTCTGGCAGGAAACCTCCTGCTCATCAGGCTTTCTCTGCTAGCTGTGGACCAGCTCTACCAAGGGACAACCTAGGCACCATCTTCACCATCTAGTTGGTTTCTTACTTGTCCCCACAGTGGGGCCTAATTGCCCTGGTGACTCAGTAACTTTCTCAAGCATCAGTGGGTTATAACCACACTCTTTCCAAGAAGGCTTGCATCTCAGATTCGGGGAGGAAGCCCCTCCCCTAGTTGGTTTCTTCCTTGTCTAGTTCTCTCAGTTCTAGTCTATTCTGTAAAAGTCAGTTTTATTCTCCCTTAGTAGGTATTGCCCTGTTGGTAATTATTATGTTTTTATATAGTTAAAAAAATTCAAATACTGGTGTGTAGTCAGAATGGCCATCATTAAAAAGTCCACAAACAATAAATGCTGGGGAGGGTGTGGAGGAAAGGGAACCCTCCTGCACTGTTGGTGGGAGTGTAGTTTGGTGCAGCCATTATGGAAAACAGTAGGGAGATGCCTCAAAAAACTAAAAATAGACTTACCCTATGATCCAGCAATCCACTCCTGGGTGTGTATATTCCAGAGGGAACTCTAATTTGAAAAGATACACACACCTCAGTGTTCATAGCAGCACTATTTACAATAGCCAAGACATGGAAGCAACCTAAATGTCCATTGACAGATGGGTGGATAAAGAAATAGTGGGATACACACACACACACACACACACACAAACACACACACAAAATGGGATATTAATCAGCTGTAAAGAAGAATGAAATAAGGCCATTTGCAGCAACATGGCTAAGCCTGGAGATTGTCATACTAACTGAAGTAAGACAGAAAGAAAAATACCATATAATATTATTTGTATGTGGAATTTAAAAAAATGGGACAAATGAACTTATTTACAAAACAGAAACAGACTCATAGACCTAGAAAACAAAATTGTGGTTACCGAGCGGAAAGAGGGTGGTGAGGGATAAATGAGGAGTTCAGGATTTGCAGGTACTAACTACGATACATAAAATACATAATCAGCAAGGGTCTGCTGTACAGCACAGGGAACTATTTCAATACCTTATGATAGCCTATGATGAAAAAGAATATGAGAAGGAATATATATGTAAGTATATATGTAACTGGATCACTATGCTGTACACCAGAAATTAACGCAACACTGTAAACAGACTATACTTCAATTAAAAAAAGAGTAAGAACAAAAAATTAGTATCACGCTCCAGTATACCTTGTTATGCTAATCTGTACACTTCCTACATAATAAAACATCTTTTTTAATATTCTCAAATTACTAGGATGGTTTGTATGTCCAAATTGGATTCTAACTGATACAGGATGGATATATTGAAAGGTCCCAAGAGCTAAATCCTAAAAGATGGTATCAGGGAATTACTTTAGTCATGTTTGTGTTCTTTTTTTTTTTTTTTTAACATTTTTTATTGATTTATAATCATTTTACAATGTTGTGTCAAATTCCAGTGTTCAGCACAATTTTTCAGTTATTCATGGACATATACACACTCATTGTCACATTTTTTTCTCTGTGAGTTATCATAACATTTTATGTATATTTCCCTGTGCTATACAGTGTAGTCTATTCTACAATTTTGAATGTTTGTGTTCTTAACATAGTGCCGGGCTCCGCGCCGTTAGGAAGTGGGATGCTAGTAAACCATATGTGTGCGTGTGTGACTGAGGACGTCATGCTAAGTGATTCTCTGAGGTGGCTGGACACATTTCCACTTTGACCAGCGGTGTGTTTGAGTTCCCGTTACTCTGTATCCCTGCAAATACTTGCTGTGTGTATCTTCTTGTCTTTGGCCATCTTGGTAAATGTGTAGTGCTATCCATTTGTGGTTTTAATTTTAATCTTTATTTATATTAAGACTAATGAGGTAGAGTACCTTTTCATATGCTTATTGTCCGTGTGAATATTCTTTTAAGCACTTCCTGTTTGAATATCTTGTCCATTTTTCCCCCATTGACTCAGTTACTTTTTACTTATTGATTTATAGGCGTTCTTTACATATTCTACAAAACATAACTTTTTATTATATGTGTTGCAAAAACTTTTTTTTCCCGTCCTTGGAGACACCATTTAGAATAATAGGAAAATTCAAATGCTAAGGAATAACTCAGGATGAATTTACAACACACCACTGTAAAACTGTAAACTGAGGAAAATAATATGATCTCTAGGAGATGTGCTGTTTATGGATTTTAAACCTACAAAATGTGAAGATCTTGATTCTCCCTAATCCTATCTATAAAATAAAAAAAATCTTCATGAAAATTTAAGCTACTCTGGAAACTGAAAAACTAATTGCAAAATTCATGGGAAAACATGACAATCTTGAAGAAGATTTACGCTATCAGATAGTAAGACATACTCTAAAGCATCACTAAATGATACAATGTGAATTTGGCATGAATATGTACAGATAGAGCAATGAAAAAACAAACAAACAGCAGTTTAGTAACACAACCAGCTCTCTTTTCCTCAGATTAGTGTGCATGTTTCCTAGAGGTAATTGATTTGCAACTCTTTGACCTCTATTTATATAAAAATATTTGCTCTCCAGGCTTCTTCCGCATCCTATCCTGTTTTGGCATCTTATATTATTGCCTCTTCCATTCTGTAATTTTCCCTAAATAGGATTCATGAGAGATGTTTTGAATAGTTCTTTATATTGACTCACAGCAAGGAATTTCCTTTTGAAGTCTACTATATAATGTGTATTCTCACAGTAATTTTCATATATTTTATTTGTTAAATTATTTCAAGATAGGATTTAACAAGTCAGTGTCCAAATCACACCCTATCCCCACGACTCTTGTGAGCAAATTAATTCCTCTTTTTTAGTAGTTACTGGGATGCTTTAGCAGAGATTGCATTAACGTGTCTCTGTTAACTGAACGACATAATTGTGGTGGGTGGGAGGCTGAGGCCACCTCATCTGAGGAGCTGTGTTCCCAATAAAAAGCATAGTTTGTAACAGACTTGTGTGTTTTCAGTAAAGGACATTTAATTTCCAAGAGCTAGTTTTATACAGAATGTTATTGACCATTCATAGAAAACAGGAAGAGTTGGTGTTAACAATATGCTTGCCTTTGAAGATACTGTTCTGTTTTTGTGCTTCCTTAAAAAGATCATGCCAGTTTGGGATGGTATTCCCAATAGGAAAAACAGAAAATTCTGTTAGAGCCATACTAACATACATGTCAATTTTCAGCTCATTTTCTTCCCTGCTGATTAAAGCAATTACTCTTAAAAATAGTTTCACATTTTTCCCTACAATTAAAGGCAATATACTGCTTAAATGATCTTAAGTGCATGAATTTGCTTTTGACTATGCCAGGTAGTTTTTTTTTTTTCTCTCTGTCTGTTACCTGTTCCTTGTACATAATAATCTAAAATAGTTGCATTTGTAAAGAAATAATAGGAAAGTTATTTTTCAAAGAATGGGTATAGGAGAGTGTAGAAACCAAAATGAAGGCTGAGCTATTCTGAATTATTTACTAAAAATGAAAAAAATTTGTTAGTGTTATTGAAATATGTATTGAATGGATTTTTATTTACAAATAAGAATATTAAAATTTATGGAAGTGTTCTCTACTTATATTAAGACAGCTGCGAGGAGGGAAGGGGTGCTGTTCACTACTTCAGGTTTTGTCTCAGTGGTACAGGTGGAGATCTCACTTTGCCTCGGGCACTGCCGGGGCTCCAGCAAGGCAGGGGTAGTGGAGGGTTTGCTTTTTCAGAGTGGATGGCCACCAGTGACTAACCAAGGCCATTATAAGAGTTCCTAGCCATTTGCACCCAATATGGGTCTCCCTTACTGGGCAGGACTTATTCTGGGCCTGCCCTTTGGGTTGAGAGAGACTTGGATGGGTCTCCATCACGGTCTGATGGTTCCCTTGCCCAATTCTGCTTCTTCCCCTGCTGGTTCATGAGTATTAGTCCCTTATAAATATTTGGCACTCCTGTCTGCATTTCAGCATCCACTTCCCAGAGAAAGGGACTTAGGCCAAGGGACGTCTTTGAATGTAATACAGAGTCATATTATAAATCAGAGACAAAAGGAGACAGAGACAAAGCAGAGACATAAAGTTAAGACCAAATAGTGCTATACTTTTTATATATAAAATAAATTGGCCTAAAACTTCATAGTTAAAGTGATTTACTATGGATTCAGTTAAGCATCTCTGAAATGCTTTCTGTAAGGACAGTAGAAAAGAGAAGAACATTTTTCAAAGCAAAAATATGTACGTGCTGACTGCACAATTTGATATCAAACAATGACTGCTGTGTTGGGGAGACCATTGTTAAAAATTACTTTAATGTCATTTATTGCTCTTTTTTTTTTGAGCAAATGACTTTTTGGAGAAAAATAAGTTTATAACTTATCCATGGAAAAGTGGTATCAGTGGAAAAGTAGACAATTTCATTAATATGCTTCAGAAATGATGAATACTAGCAGGACGAATGCTTGTCAAAAACTCTGATTAGAAAAAAAAACTTAAATTTTTTTTACCTATAAGTTTGCCATACTTTTGCTCGGTAGCAACTATTTGGAACTACATTTTAACTATACAGGCATATTTGAATTAAATGATCCTTGTTTTAATGAAAAGAAACCAAACTCAGAAATTAAATCAATATCCATCTCTACAGTATTATAATTGAACTATATACAAGATGTTAATTAATGCAATTCCTGATTGCCCTGTTTAATATGGATGTTATCTATAATTTGGCCTTTAGAGATAGCATTTTCAGAGATCTTTAAATACATGTAATAACATTTGAGATGCACATACATCTTTATGAAAACATTGCGAACATAAAGCTCTCCATTTCTTTTGTTTTGAGGGAGTTGAAGAAAGTCCCTGCTCATATGCTGGGGTTATGTCCTACAGAAATGACCACTGCTCTCCTACTTGGCTATATTCGAAATCTACAATATAGTATGGAGGAGTCCTACCGGAAGTGCTGGAATCGTGATGTTTTGATAGGGTTTCAAGAAGTTTGAGCTCTTGGGGAGGTTATTTCTCACAGCTAGTAATTTTTATTTTTCTTTTGTTGGCATGCAGGATTTGCAACTCTGTTTCACTTTTTCAAGTTCTTTAGATCATTATAGTTTTCCAACTCCTTCAAGAGGCTTCCTCCTGCAACATCAGGGAGCATTTAGTTAACCTTTCTCCTAGCTATTCTTAGGAGTTATTATTTATTTTAACATTTGATTATATTCAATTTAGCAATTTCTTGCTCTATTTTGGATTATCCCCTACTTTGAGAAGTACCTAACATGTCACTTTTCCCCCCAAATATTGTCACTTTCAGGGATGAACTATGTCAAGTATTTGTTTGGTATCCATTTTTTCCCCCACAGTATTCTAACTTCTGGCAGGGACGAACCATGTCATTTATTTAAACATCCTTGAGAATGCTTAAAGTTTAGTAAACCTTTTATTAAACTGAACTGACAGTAAATCTACTGTGGGTAATTTTGTTCTCAGTGTTATCTTCAGTTAACATGCCTGAATAAATGGAATGAGTGATTCTTGGATACTGAATTTCATATATATATATGTTTTCCATGAATAAAATTCATTATCTGTGAGAATCACTGAAGAATCTGAAGATTAAATAAAAGAATCAAGTAAAATATTTATTTTCCCTTAGAGTTTTGGAATTTAGTTGTAGCCACACATAAAAAAAATTACAATGTAGTTTTCTTTAACTCAGGTATAATTTGGTTCTTTGCCCTTGGTCCCTGTTATTTACCCCTCTAAATTCCTTTAGTAATGTAAAGAAAATGTCCTGCATTGCCACCTCATTTTTTTTTCTCTCAGACTGGAAAAGCAAGGCTTATGTTTGTGGCCTTAAGTGAAATAAAGACGGGGCTAGTTAGCATCATTGCATCCTGCCTTTTCAGAATCTACTTAATGAGTGTTAAAGACTTTTGGGATTGTTTCAAGAGTTAATAAAGAGATACATGGGCATTTAAAACTAGTGTGTTTTTACAAAGTCAGTCAATTATATATTTATAATATAAGATTCCAATTAAAAATATGGAATTATATATATTTATGTATAATTGAGTCAGCATTGTTTAGAATTGTCTTCAATATTATGTTTTGTGTGTTTACTTGTACTTGTGTATAGGAGCGGTATACTATAGTTGTATCTGAACAATGAAAACAGTTTTCACTCCATGCTTGCATTAACTCTGTGTGTACGCATCTATTCGTTAAACAAATGCCATTAAGTTCTTACTGTATTTCAGGCATTGCTCCAAACTCTTGGAAAAGAAAAGAAAAAAAATCTGTTTTCAGGAACTTCGATTGTTGAGTTCTTGAGAATCCAAATTGCTGTAGACTCTCGAATATAGGATGAACAGTTTTTATGTTAAAATTCCAGGTGAAATTGACCACTTTTGCTGCTAGACCACTAAAACATTTTGTTAGTCTTACATGTGAATTTTTTATCATCATGTAGACATATTTAATAGCTTAAAATCCACCTGCTAATAATTTCTCTTTACCGGATGCCTAGTATTTGTGGGTATCACAGGTAAGAAAATTTGTACGTAGTCAAGAATACCATAGTGTTCCACAAGGGCACCTACGCCACATAAAAAGTATAAAGTCTTCAAAGAGACAGATGACAGATTCCATAGTCACACAGACAGTGCGCATATGTGCACCTGTGTGTGTATGCGCTTGTGTGTCCTTTCTTTTGTTGACGTGGTGTATCACTTTGATTGATATGCGTATGTTGAACCATCCTTGTGACCCTGGGATGAATCCAGGTTGATTGTGGTGTATGATCTTTGTTATGTGTTGTTGGATTCTATTTGCTAATATCTTGTTGAGAATTTTTGCACCTATATTCATCAAAGATATTGGCCTGTAATTTTCTTTTTTGATAGTATCTTTGGTTTTGGTATCAGGGTGATGGCTTTATAGAGTGACTTTGAGAGTTCCTTCCTGTTCAGTCTTTTGGAAGAATTTGAGAAGGGTCAGAATAAGTTCTTCTTTGTATGTTTGGTAGAATTCCCCAGTGAAGCCATCTAGTTCCAGACTTTTGTTTGCAGGGAGGTTTTTGTTTGTTTGTTTGTTTGTTTTTAACAGATTCTACTTCACTCCTAGTGATCAATCTGTTCAAATTATCTGTTCATTCTTGATTCAGTTTTGGTAAGCTGTATGTTTACAGAAACTTATTCATTTCTTCTAGGTTGTCCAGTTTGCTGGATATAATTGTTCATGGTATTCTTATTTTTTTGTATTTCTGTGGTATCAGTTGTTACTTCTTTTCTTTCATTTTTTAATTTTGTTTACTGATCTTTCTTTTTAACAACCATAACATTTGGTGTCCACCTCCACTTTGATGTGTCTTTATTAATGCAGTGTTTCTGCATAAGCAAAGCTTATTAGTTATTTGAAATCTGCAAAAACAAAAACTAGTTTAGATTCAAGTATTGGCTTGAGAAGAATGCTCAGTGTGAAATTTCTAGATGATAACATAACTACAGGAATCTGTTTTGAGCTCTAGAGCATGATGCAATGGAAAGAATTTAAGGATTTTATCTGAATTTTAGAGCTGAAGGATACCTGTGCTACATTTGCTGGTGCTTCTACCCTGTACAATGCTATTTCAATATTTAAAAAAATGAAAATAGTCATACCTACTTTGGAATATTTTCTTTTTAAAGGCTTTTCATTTAAGTGTACCTATCATTAATATACAGCTGGAAGCATTTCACAAGTCAACTCTTCTTAAAACCAGTTCCCAATTCAAGAAACAAAGGGCTCACTCACACCCCAGGAGCCCTTCTTGTGTTCCCTTCCAGTCTCTACCTCCTCCCAAGACTATTAATTTTTTTCCACTTTAAAAATTGAGGTAAAATTTGCATTACATAAACTTAACCATTGCAAAATGTACAATTAGTGGCAATTAGTATATTCATAATATCGTGTAACCGTCACCTTTATCAAATGCCAAAATATTTTCATCTCTCTACAGAAAACCCCATGCCCATTCACGTCCCATTCTCCTCTCCCTTCAGCTCCTGGTAACCACCAAACCGCTGTCTTCTGAATATTTCATATAAATTTGGTTATATACTATATGGCCTTTTGGAACTATCTACTTGCACTTAGCATAAAGTTTTTGAGGTCCATCCCTGTTGTAGCTTGTATTAGTACTTCATTCTTTTTTATAACTAAATAATATGCCATGGCATGTATGTGTGTGTATCTTACAACTCAACAAAAAGACAAACAGCACAGGTAAAAATGGACAAAGACCTTGAATAGAAGACACACAAAAGACAAACAAGCATATTTGGATATATCAGTCTTTAGGGAAATGGAAATCAAAAACACAGGCAGCACTTTATTTCCCCTAGAATGGCTACAGGAAAATTAGGGGAAATTCCTACTTTTATCGGAAGTTGGTGAGGATGTGGGAAAATTCAAACCCTCATTATTTGTGGGAACCACTGTGGAAAACAATTTGGTGGTTCTTCAGAAAAGTAAACATAGAATTACCTTCTGACCCAGCATATCCACTTGGGGGTATATGCACCAAAGAACTGATAACATGCCTTTAAACGAATACTTGTACAGTAGTATTCGTTGATGGTATGAATAAGTTAACTATCTTGAGATGGGGAGATTAGACTCAGCCCTGAAGGAAATCACAAGTGACCTGGTAAGAGTTAGTCTCAGAGGGAGGTTTGATCGAACTAGGAGATGTGATCACAGAAGCAGGCAGCTGGAGTGCTGAGAGGAAAGGGTCATGAACCAAGGAATGCAGGTGGCCTCCAGAAGTTAAAAAAGGCGAGTAAGCAGAGTGTCTCCTGGAACCTCCAGAAGAAACCAGCTCTGTCAACACTTTGACCTCAACTCAGTGAAACTAACTTTAGACTTCTGGCCTCCAGAATTATCAGAGAATAAATTTGCATTGTTTGAAGCCACCAAGTACGTAGTAATGCACTACAGCAGTCATAGGAAACTAAAACAGGGTCAATTCTTTTCTTATTCCACATGGGTAGCCAAATGATCCGGATTGTTTACTAATAAAATATATTTATCCCCTGTACTTCAGTGTCATCTTGTCATAAATCATGTGGCCATATATTTATAGATTTATTTCTAGGCTCTATTCAATTGCCTGGTAGATTTCTTTATCCCTGCATCAAGACCACACCATTTGAATTTCTATAGGTAAATAATAAATCATGATATATGGTACAGTAAATTCACCAGCTTTATTTTTCTATTTCAAATTGTCTTGGTTGTTTTTCATCTTTTGCCTTTCTATAAACTTTGAAATTAGGTTTTCATTTTACATAAAATATATACTAGAGTTTCATTGGGATTGTTTTAAATTTACAGATCAGTTTGGGAAGAACTAACACAACATTGAGCCTTTCAATCCATGAAAATTAAACTTCTCAATTTATTTAGGGATTACTTAATTTTTCTTACTAATCTTTTTTTTCTGTATTGAGGTTGGGCACATCTTGCTTTTTTTAAAAAATCCTATATGTCTGATGGTTTTAAAGCTACTCGGAATGTGTTTTTTAAATTTTAATGTACTATTTGTTTCTGGTATAGAAATTAATTTGGTGTGTGTTGTATGTATGATGATTTGTATCCAGTGGCCTTTATAAATTGTCTTATTAACTACAGTGGTTTGTAGAGTCTTTTGTTTTGTTTATGCACATTATATTTTTATTTGGAAATAAGAATGCTTTTGTTTCTTCCTTTCTAGTGTTTTTGGTTTTTCTTAACTTACTGTACTTTCTAAGGTGTCTGGTTCAATGTTGAATAGAAATGGTGCTGGGAACCCTTGTATCATTTTTAGTTACCAGAGACAAAGATTTTAATATTCCATCATTAAGTAGTGTTTTGTATATTCAGTTTGGTTATTCTATGAATAGTGTATTTAAGATGAAAGAAATTTCATTCTATTTTTAATTGGCTGAGAGCTGTTTATCAGGAATAATATTGAATAGTTTCCATATTTTCTGCGTAATTTATTTCTGAAGAATTTTTTTTAAACCTCATGTAAGAATAAGGAATTTCCCTTCAATTTTAGTTTTTTAGTAACTATTTAATAGGAAAGGATGAAATATTTTCAAATCTTATTTTTTAATCTATTATTGGAAGTTTAATTATGATTTGTCTTGCTATGGTTTATCCTTTTTGAAGTTTGCTCCATGTCTTAAATATGTAGGTTATGTCCATTGCCAAATTTAAGATGTTTTCAGCAGTTATTTATTGGACTGCTTTTTGAGCTCATTTTATTTCTTCTCTCCTTCTAGGATTTTAAATCTTTTGCTATCATTCCACATGTCCCTCAGAGTCTGTTCCTTTTTTTCTTTCTCAGTGCATTTTCTCTCTGTCATTCAGACTGGGTCATTTCTGTTTTTCTATTGGATTGACTTTTTCTTAATGATTTGTAGTTATTTATATTTGTTGTTTAGTAATTATTGAATAACACTCTTAATGTATATTAAACTTATTCTCATGAGTACACAATTTGTTTTTCCACATTGATTATTAAAGTTAGTTTTTGTGAGATTTTTAATGTGGCCAAACACACCTCCTGCATTTCTCTACATGAGCATATGTGAAAGTTTCTCCTGGGAGCAACCTAGAAATAAGATTGTTGACTAACAGGAAACCTCTTCAACATTGTTATATATTCTCCAGTTAGATTCCAAAATGATTATAGCAATTTATTTTCCAAAATATTGTATAAAGTTTTCCTTTTTTTTTAATATCCAGGCTGTTTTACATCAATAGCCCTCAATTTCTGTCAATATGAGAGGTATGACAATATTATATGACTTTAAAAAAAATTGAATTTTCTACATATTCTTGAGATTGAGCATTTTTTCATGTATGTATGAACCATTACAGCTTCTTACATAATTCCCCTTTTTACTTGCTTTTCTTATTTTTCTGTTGGATTGAGTTTTTATTAATAATTTGTAGTTCTTTATTTTTGTTGTATAGTAATTATTGAATAATGCTTTTAATTAATGTATATTAAAATTATTTTCATGAGTATGCATTTTGTCTTTCCATATTGCATATGAAAGTTATTTTGTGGGATTTTTTTATGTAGCCAGATTTATTAGTATTTTTTCTTATTTTTGTGTTTTCTCCTCTTTCTCTTTAAAATATCCTTTTAAAAAATCTGAGATAATAAGACGTTTTCCTGTACTGATTTCTGAGAATTCTGTAGGTTTGTGTTTCACCTTAGGTTTGTAACCCATTTACAATTTATTTTCATATGTGATATGACCTTGAGGCCTTAGAAGTGGTATTAATTTTCAGATTTTGCATGATAAGTTACCACAGATTTAGCAGCTTAAAAAAAATCACCACTTACTATCTCTCAGTTGTGTAGGTGAGAAGTCTGAGTGGGCATTCCTGGGCTCTCTCATGTCTCAAAAGGTTGAGAACATGTGTCGCTGGACTAGGCTTTTACCTGGAGGCTCTGGAGCAGAATCTACTTTAAGCTCCTTCAGGTTATTGGCAGAATTCAATGTACTCTGTTGTAGGGCTAGGTCCTGATTTTCTTGTTGGATGTCAACTGGGATTATTCTTAGTTTTTAGAAGCCACCCAGGTCCTTTCCATATGACCTACTCCATCTTCTAACCAGCAGTGGAATCTCTTTCTTTCTTAAAATAAATCCTTCTTGCGCTTGGGTCTCTCTGGTTTCCTCTTTGACTGTCACCCTGAGAACTGCTTTTAAAAAGCTCATTTGATTTTGCTTTGGTCTACCTGAATAATCTCCTGATTGTACAATCAATTGATTAGTGACTTTAATTACATCTCCAAAATACCTTCGATCATATAATGTAACCTAATCATTGATGTAATATCAGGTGGTAGAGGTCATGGGACCATCTTGGCATCCTGCTTGCCACAGAACTGTTTGGGATGGGTTTGCTGTTCAGTTATTTTAGATTTCTTTCCTGCTGTTTGTTTGAATCTTCCTCTTAGACAGTTGAGAGTGACTGAGGCCACATACCCCCTAAAATCATTTTAAAATATTAAAATTATAAACTTATATTCATTTTTAATATAGGAATACCATGCAGTATTTCTGCATGTCTTTTTTACACTAATTAAATTAAAAACTCCATATGTACAAGTCTATTTATAATGTTTAAGTTAATAATTAACAAAGAAGTTAAAGATATATGCAATATCCTTAACTTCCATTGAAGAGACTTTAGATCCTTTATAATGAATATACGTGCCATACTGAACTTAAGGTAGTAACTCAATTATGACCGTATTGATAGGACAAGAAAAATACAAGAGATATTTGTTTGTTAATGGCATGCTCAGAAATTAAGCTTCTGCAAAAAGCTTTAGCCTTTTCTCATTTTTAATTGTAATAAATGTAGTCAAGTGGATTTTTGTAATAGACTTGCATATCTTCTGTCATTCTTAAATAATTGTTTTGATTTTATGTAAAGTGAATATTGCATGTAAGAGTGACCTTTGGACAACTGCCCTGACCAGGCATCCACAAATCCTTGACTTAATAGAAATAATTGAAGTAAGTGAGCCGTGTTTTACTTTCCAGTTGAATTATGTGACTTTTCAATTGAATTATATATGTATATATTATATTCATTTTATTCTACTTTTTTGTTTTGTTTTGTTTTGTTTTGTTCTCAAGACCTCTCTTTCTACAGCCCTATGCCGCAGTGGTCAACACGCTAACATAATCATTTCAAATCGCAATCAGTGAAACCTATCACTTACTTGCCAAAAATTGCATTGAGCTGAGTCCCAGCTCAATTGAGGCCATGTGGCTCAGCTGTATCTTCCATGACATTATGCTAGCTCACCAAGTCTCTCAGTTATATAGCACAAATTAGAGAGTTATATATCATGTATTAATTCCTAGGAGACTAAGTAGGTTAATATTTGGGGCAAAAAATGTCATGTTAAGAAAAGCCATCCACTTGTTTGAACCTTATTCCTCTTTTATACGAATGGGATATAAATCTGTTTATGTCTAAGTTATATTCCTTAGTTCATTTCTACTTTGTCTTAAGACACTTCATCCAAGACCAGTTAAGTTTAAATGGAATATGACGATGACACAACTACCTTTTCCATCCTTGACTTTCCTTTTCACAGAATTCATATTTTTATCGCTCTGACATTTCAAGCAATGGGATGTTTTACATATTTTATTTATAAATTCATAGCAAACAAATGTAATCCAACCTTTGTTGGAAGAAGATAATTGTCTATTGCTCTGAAGCACCTGGGCACCTTCCTTTTCTTTGGTTTCCCTGGAAGATGATCGTATCACCTTTGGGGTATCTCATCAACCTTCACTCCCTGACTCCATTCATCCTGTAAACTTCTCACCCTGAGAGCATCGTCATCCTTACAATATTGTCTCACAAATAAGGTCATAAATCAGGTTTCTTAGTACTTTTGCTGCTGCTTCAGTCAGAACCAAAAGTGAGCACTTTGGCTTAGTAATATTGAAATAAAATACTATACTGGTGCATATGAACGTACAATTAGCCCCACATGGAGCAGGGCTAAATTACTACGTATTTAATGTAGCACGGGCAAAGAGGGTGTGATAGATGATGAGATTCAAGAGCAGCTCTAACCCATCCTCCAGTTATTGATTTATCCTGCTGGACCAGTTTAATGGAGGAACTTACTGCTCACCGCCATTAATGTGGAAGTGGTATAAAAAATAGCTTAGGGACCAGAGGCTGGAAGGCCATATGAAGGCTTTAACAGTAAAGTTATATGGGATGAGAACTTGAGTCAAAGAATTAGAAATGGGAATAGAAACCCTGTTTTTAGAGAATAAATGAGACTTGATGGTTTAATTAGTAAGTGGAACCAGTGAGACAGAGGAGCAAAAAAAAACCAAAAAAAAAAAAAAGCAGTTCTTCTCTTATGTGACCAGGGGGGACTAGAAACCCATTACCAAATAGCAAACTCCAAATCAAACATGGTTTGGGAGAGAAAAACTTAAGTTCTTTTTTAAGATATATTAATTAAAAGACATGGGGGTATGAAGGAATATTATAATAAACCTTAATTGCTTGGGGAAAAATCAGAAATATGTTTTTTGAAAAGAATGGTAGGTGTTTTAAGCTATATGGGGACACAAACAAAATTGAATATCAAATAATCTTAAAGAAAAATACAGCTTTGATTTATTTATATACTAAAATACATTTTCTGCAATATCCTGACAACTAAAAAAAATATATATAACAGGAGATTAAAAAAAAAAATCAGAGAAAGTCTTACGTGATCCTTCCTCACACAGCTCCAGCCACGTGGGCTCCTTGGTATTCTCTGATTATACCATGCACGCTCTTAGCACAGAGCCTTTGCCCTGGCTTTCCCAGGTGCTTGATGTGTTGTCCTAGTACCCGCATGGCTAACCCCTACCCACCTACAAGTCTTTGCTCAAATGAACCTCCTTGGAGATGTCTACATTGACTGTCTTTTTAAAAATTGCAACAAAGCATCTGCCCAGTACTGAAATCTCATACCCTACTCTTTTTTTTTTTTCCCATAGAACTTGACAACTTTGACTTTTGACATACAACTTGACTATCTTATTGTGCTTACTGGCCATTGTCTACCTCATCTGTTAGAATTCAGACTTCATTCTGTGAAGATCTTTGGGTTTTGCATACTGAGTGTTAAACTGCTCTAAGCACGTGGTAGGCACAATATATATGTTGAATAGTAACTGAATGAATTATTCAGCTCTTGATTAATTTGAACTTCTCTTACCTTCTTTTTACTTATTAAAACAAATTTTGCTTTTCGAAATACTGTTCATGTCTATAACATAAGGCATATAACTTTCATTTGTCATTAAGATTGTAAGTTAACGTAAATATTGAATACTTTGATAAGTGCCAGATATTCATTTAAGAGGTTAACAAGTAATAGTTACTCCTCAAAACAAATAGATGTTAGGTATATCACATATTATTTTGCCTTTGAAAGGAGGGCTTCAGCAACATCTCTAGAGAACAACATCCTAGTGACGTTTGGCAGAACAAGACTTCAAACCCTGCTCATAACTCGTATGCAATATTCTGAGGCTGCCTAGAGGGTCAGTGGTCAGTGTACTAAGATGTCCTTAAAGGGTAATGCTACCCAATCCTTAGAAAAACTCATGGTTGTTTGGTAGCAATATTTGGTTTTATATTGATAAGCAGAAAAGTAATTTCTTATTTTCTTAAGTCATAATAAATATAATCCAAAGGCTTTATTTGCTTTATTGTTTTGAGTCATGAGATATTCCAATAGAAACATCTATTGAACATCTGGAATTTTAACCCAAAGCTCAGTACTCATCTCACACCAAGTAAAATTACTTATATTTATGTCACTATTTGGAAAACCATGGCACATTCAAGAATACATCCTTTTATTTCTTTAAACATTCACATTTATTTAGGAGATAACGTACTAAGTGTCTGTCATCTAGGCAGTGGGCCACACAATGAACTTATAATGATCAACAAAAATGAATATGATCTCTATCATCAACCATTTTATGGGTAAAGAGATATTAGGCAAGTAGTTAGAACAAACTAATCTGAAATTATAGATGTGAAAAGTGCTAAGGAGAGGCACATGAGAAAAACCATTAAATTACTATGAGAAAAAATATTAAATTAGTTAATTTTTATGCATAACTTTAAAAAATATTTTAGACAGTATGTTAAGATGATTTTAACAGTGCAGTGGATTAGTTTAATACCTCGGTTCCAAGGTCATATTTTGTGTGTGTGTCTCAGTGTGTGTGGCTGTGTTGATGTATAAAATCTTTCAGTGCTCAGTCCTTGGGCTCTGCAGGTTCTCTCTCTCCTGTGAAACCACCCCCGTGCTGTGACACATAGTAGTGGTACAAAAACATCTCTTTACTTATTGACGGAAGAGTAACATAATTGGATTTATCATTTGGCTTTATTTTATTTAATTCTATACCAAACCCTCTTTACGTAATACCCAAGGTTATTATTTTTTTCATGTCGATTGTCTTGCTTCATAAGCATGTTTATAGAAGCATGAACTCACTCAATTGTAGAAGATGAGTTTTAGAATCTTATACAGGGGTAAGTTAAGTATTTCCTAAGGTTAAGATAAATTCTCTTTGACTCATTCAGTTTTTGGGTGCATATAGGTAAGCAACATAATTTTTAAGTAGCCATTTAAATTTGTTTCTATATATATTTCCCTCTATTTCTTTAAATAATATCATCACCAGTATTCATTAATGCTATCTTTTTTTGTTTTCTATGCAAAATAAAATATGCATTATTAAAATAGTTAAAATTAGAATAATTTTGCATAGATGATGGAAAATTAAATCTCCATTATTTTAAGATTACAAATTTATATTCATAATATTACATTTATTTATATTCCACTTTTATGAGACAATAAATCACATTCTAAAGTCTGTTTTCAGTTGAGGAATAACTCTACATAGAAAGTGATAAACATCCAAAACTGTTTTTGCATTTATTTTTGTCTTTCTCTTGTAATATTAACAACTTCTTATTAGTAGCAGAATGCTTGGTGTCAATTTAAATTTCATCATTAGCTTCATGGAAAAGATTAACATATGGTTGGATCACACATTTAAATGAGCTGAAACAGAATGAAAACTGGGAGGAAAAATAATAATAAAGCCATCTTTTTAAAAAAATATAAAATAGAATCAAAAATTACCTTTTCCTAGCTCCTTGAAAAAAGATGTTTAAAATTTTCTAGCTTAAGCCTTCCTTTTGTGACTTTATTTTTAAAGCTCTAGCATATAGCTTATTCACATTACAGAGAAATATTTATTTGTCCTAAAAAGTTGGTGCATATAGTGTTTGTGGTACCAAAAAAAGTTATTTTTTCTGAATATCAAGAAATTTTTAAGCATTTTAAATCACTTTAAAACACATAGAATTAAATGACAAATTGAGACTCCCCTCCACCCCAATAGAACTATTAACTGTCAGTTCCCCCATGACATTATATATTTATTTGGTTATTATCATGGAAATAGTTGATTATATGAGCAACAAAATATTCTCCTGCTTAAGGGTAATTTGATTTTCTCTAAAACTAAACCAAACCAAAAAATACCAAACACTGTTCTTAATCTTCTAATACATAAATAGATTAAAATCATATAATAATTTGGGGCAGAATCCAAATGAAATATACAGCTATAATTTGGTCAGCTTTTTAGCGAATTATTACAATCATACACTATTTTAAATGAAAAATCAGTAGGTTATTTTCTGAATCTCAAAACACTTATTTCAAATAAATCTTAGGTGGAAATAAAAGTGGTAAATTAAGATAAAGGAGATGATTTACCTGAATATCTTTTTGAAATTTGAAAAGTTATTTTTGTTGGTTTTCCATTCTTTACTTTTATCTAACTCTAAGAGTACCAAAGCTCAAACAGAATCTATTCCTGAACTTTCAGATCTTCTTCAAGCCAAAATGCATTTACAACATTTTGAATGATTCTTTTCTCACAAAATATTACTGTATTTTCAAGACCAGAGAACTTCAGTTAGAGTTTTAAGCTCTGGGCCCCTTGTCTAAAAAGATAAGGCCAAAACTCAAATGTGCTCTCTCCCTCCCCAAATCCAAAGAATTTATAGAAAACATGGTATATATATATATTTTCCTAGTTGCATGGCCTTTTTCTGATCTAGCTATTTATATGTGAACTTGGTGGAATGAGATGTGTTTAAAGTATGTGCATTATAGTTTAATTAAATCCCTTTTTCCCCACCTCCAAAAAAAATGTGTTCTAAAAGGTCTTTATATTTGTGTGATTTTAAACTAAGGAAAACGCAATTGGTGACAGAATTTATATGAATGAGTAGACAGGTTCAGAAATACAGAGCACTGGGCAGTGTATACAACAAATAATTTTAGAACAGTGTTAGAAAGATAGCTTATTAATTTATTGCTGATAGCAAACCAGGTCCTTTTCACTGACGTTATTTTAGCAAACGTATTGAATTTTTCAGAATATGTAGTGTTTTTACAGGGAGGAAAGGATAGCTTCCTTAAAAGTAGAAATTAGATTTAGAGATTATATATTATGCCCTAGAAAATATCTTTTATTTATATTTCCTTTCTTCCTTTTCAAAGAGAGAGGGAGAGAGAGAATTAAATGAAACAAAAATGTTAGATTTTCAAATAAGTACATTTATTTTCCAGTGCTGTGAATGGCTTTACCTCTGTGAAGACAATTACTTTTTCTTTTTTTTTTTTACCAGAGAACATGTTTTATTTCTTTATTTTTTATTTTATTTTTTTTAATTGTAGTATAGTCAGTTCAGTTACTTTTAAAATGTGGTGAAAAGATATGTCTTGAGTTCTCTCAGATTAAAGTATTAAAGAAAGACTTTAGTGATGGTAGTTTTATTTATGGGGTAGTCCTGGGAAGATGTGAGATATAGAGGAAGTAAGAGAAAATAAAACAAGACAGAAAGAAAAGCCAGTTAAGGGGGCCACTGAGGAACAGGAGTAATGCTGTAGACAACAGGGAATCAAGCCTACGGGGTCCTCTACGAAACTATGTGAAATTAGTCTCAAAATTGTCTTTCTGGATCTGCTTCCATTAAAGATGTGGAAAGGTGGTGAGACCAGTCACTCCTTTCTTAATAACAAAAAAAATTTGGATAAACCACAGAATCATATAATTTCTTTAAACCATCAGAGAGCTGAGGTTACAGGGCAAGTCAGTAGCCTGAGATCCTTGGAAAGACGAGCTCCTCCGAAAGGAAATGGAACACAGACACCGAAGCACCTTGGCAGAGCGTGAGCCAAAAGGACACCAAGCATTATAAGAGTGGATGAAAATAATTCAGCTGCAATACTTCAAAATGTGCTGAAAGCTGAGTGTGAGCTGGGGGAGCATGTGAAACCCCCGTTAGCATCAGACACCAAGGAAGTTAGGACCCATTTGCAGGCTTTTCTCCACAGACCTCTGCTGGGTCCTTAGAAGCGTGAGAGGTAAGAAGGCCTCTCTTAAAGGTACAGACCTGAAGGACAGACGTCACAATCACTGAAGGAAAAGGCAGAATGATCCAGAAAGACAGTTACTCTCTACAGAACAAAACCTTACATCACTGGAGAAGGGCAGGATTCTCTGTGAGCACAAACAAGTCTCGTGTGGCTGGGGGATGGGAACTAAAGACAAAAACACAAGACTAAAAATCTTTGCCACAGTTAGAGGGGCAGAAAGGGATCCTGAAATGAAGACCCTATACAAGTAAACTTTCCTACTTTAGAAGGAAAGGCAAGAAACCTCTCCCACACAAGAACTGCCCCAAAGACAGAGTTTGGCTTCAATGAGGAAGAAGATTATCACCAAGAAAGACATACCCCTGAGACCTAGGCATATGTGGCATGCCAAAGACCCAAACTAGACTGGGAATACAGAAAGCCCATCTGATTCCACTGGCATGGTAACAAAAACTGAATTATAAGCAACAGTAACCTGCCATTGAGGGAGATGTATGTACATGGAGGCAACCAATCCTCCTCCATCCTAACCACAGGTAATGCTGGAAAAATTTGAAGTGGATGCATAGAAGTTAACATAACAACAGCAAATATCTAAACCAGCACAACTTTGGAAGAGACTGATTCAAGAACACACAGTAAAAATTTAGTGTGGAAGAGGTATACCCAGTTAAATCCATTTTCCGACACACATGCTTATAATCCAGTGTCTGCTGGTTTTTACATGATGATCAGAATTTAATTTAAAAAATTATGAGGCAAACACAAAAAGCAAGAAAATAAACAACCTACTGTCAAGAGGCAGATAATGAACATCTACTCAAAGAAAGAACCAGATGTTGAATCCATCAGATAAGGATGTTCAGATAACCATGCTGAATGTGTAACAGAGTCTAGAGCAGTCATGGAAAGACAAAGACCACATGATCTCACCTATATGTGGAATGTAAAATAGTTGAACTCATAGAAGCACCACAGAATAGTGGTTGCCAGGGGCTTAGGGATGAGGGAAGTGGGGAGATGCTGATTTAATAGTACAAAGTTTCAGTTCTGCAAGATGAGTAGGTTCTGGAGATCTAATGTACAATATGGTGACTGTAGTTAATATATTGTACACTTGAACTCTGCTAGAAAGGTAGATCTCAAGTGTTCTCAGCATAAAACAGTGTTAGCTATTGGGGGTGATGATAATATTAGCTAGCTTAATTGTGAGGATTATATCACGATGCATACATGTATCAAAACATCAGGTTGTACACCTTAAATGCATAAAATTTCTTTTTGTCAGTTCTACCCCCAAATAAGCTGGAAAAGAAAGAGAAAATTCTGAAGTCAGACAGAAAAAATCCCCAATTATATAGATAGGAACAGGGATTAGAATTACAGTAGCCTTTTTTTTTTTTTAATCAGAAGCCATTGATGTCAAAAGACAATGGAATTACATCTTAAAATTCCTGAGGGGAAAAAAGTTCAACCCAAAATTCTACACCCAGATAAAGCACCTTTCAGGAATGAGGGAAAAAATGAAGTCCTTGTTGGGCAACTCTTTTAGAGGGGAATTTGGCAATATCTAAGAAAGCTACATAAGCATTTCTTCCTCAATAGTCTAGGACTGAGCAAATAAATACACTTATTTATTTTAAATACTGAGAGCCACTGTCAGAGAAGTGTTACAGATAAGGAAAGGGGGAAAACCAAAATGAAGCTTGCAGTGTTTAAATGGAATTTGAATTATCACTGTGAACTCATGGTGTTTGTGTGAGTGTGTGTGTATAGATGGAGGTCAGCTAGTTTCCAGATACTTATTTCTAAGGACTATTTCTTGATAAAATTAATCAGAGCTCTTTAGTGAAATAACTTTCACTGGAAATTCCATTAGCTTTTAAAAGTCCATTGTTTTTTGCCCACAGTTGCTAGAAGAATATACGTTTTGTGTATAATTCAATGTTTTTTAATAGGTAATTATATATAGAACATGTTCACAAAGAAGAAAAATCAAGTAGCATTATACCCGTTTGTTTTCTTTTAAAATGTATATACTCAAGCTAGATGTAGCATTTTACAGTTCATGTAATGCATTGAATTTCTGTCACAAACCTCAGAATATACTCTTCAAGCAATTTGAAATTAATTGTGGAATCCATCTTGTGAAAAAAAAAATGAGGACAATGGATGAAACTGATCACTTGAAAATAATATGAAATAAACCCTCCAGAATAGAAATATGTATATATACTTGGTCACATTATTTATACTAAGTAATCAATCAAGTCCAGAATAAAACCCAAAACACACAAAATGTTTCTTTTCATAACCAGCAAATCTAATAAAACTTAGCTTTTTGAGAATTGATTTCTATCCTCTGTTTGCACAAGATTATGTTGGCATCAGCAACTGTCATCCATTATCACTGATGTAGCCACCAAAGTGCTAACCTTTATTCAGACCCTTTCAAAAATACTGGATTCAGAGATTTGATTTTTTTGTGTATAAGTTTAGACATACATTAAACTGTAATACTTTAAAGCCATTCTTTCAACTCTAAAATTCATGAATGATACTTAGTGGAAATGAAAAATAATATTTCTAATTATTGCTTGGTTTTTCATAGAAAAAGTATTAAAAAAACATATCTTAATAATACTTTTTATGTCATGTCCCTGCAAGCTAGATCACATATTCATTTCCAACAAAAATGGAGTCAGTTATCTAGTCTTAGACTTAAGACAAATGTCTTTATTTTTTCCTGGATCTACATGAACTTTACAAACACATGCTTGATGAGAATTGAATCATATGGTGACTGAGCCAGGGCGTAACTTGATATGGCATCAAGGCATGTTTATGCTCATTTGGTCTGGCTGCCTTGCTCACAGTTGATAATTCTATTTCCTTAAGTCCCAGGGATTCTAGACTTAAATGTTAGAAAGGGCTCCTCCTTCTTTCTAGATATTGCTGCCATATAAGAATACCATGTGTTGTATGGAAAACTTTATTCTGCGAAAGTCAGCTGGGAGTTATAAGGGTATTAAGGTACAAAACTAGATGAAAAGGGAAATTTGGATACACAGGAAAGTTCGCATCAGAGGAAGGTGTATCAGAATATATCAGGGACTGCAGACAAGGACCATATAGTAGGAGGGATGCATACTCATGGATAATATACTGTCTGTGACAGAAACTGCAGGTCCTCTCAACCTGAACAAGATTTTACTATCCCCAGTTGTGATAACGACTGTCCTTCCTAAACCCTATTTTCTAGCGGTTGCCTCTTAGTAATGTTCCCAAAGAGCATGCCTTCTGTAGAGGGCAGTCCTACCCTTGGTTGACAAGTATGCAGATACACAAATACTAACGTTGTCGCTCTTGGGTACAGTCTTTGCACCAGGTACAGGGAGAGAGAATGGTGAAGCCAAATACAGGAAAGGTATCCTAACAGCATCCGATCCCTGGTTCTGGTAGTTCCTAAGGGGCATGCATCACCGACATTCCTGTAGCTTTCCTCATATATCTCAATAAGAATCCAATAATTTCTCCTTTTTTCTTGGATTTCTACTTGAATCAGTTAGTTAACAAGCACCACAAAACTTTTTGGCTTAAAACAAGTTTGTTAATGCTTAGGATCTCATGAGTCAACTGGGTGAGCCTGCCGATCTGGAGGTAGGCAGGCAGGCACAGCTGACGCTGGCTGCACTCCCACAGACGGTGGGTGGCTCTTCTCTGCTCCACGTGGTATCTTACCCTCCAGAAAGCTAGTCCAGCTTTGTTCAAATGGCAGCTGAGCAGATTCCAAGAGAAGGAAAAGAAGCAAGCAAGGCCTTCTGAGGTCTAGGATTGGAACTGATCTCCTGCTACGTCTGCCACCATTCTCTTGGCGAAGGAAGCCACAAGGCCAACCAGATTCAAAGGGTGGAGAAAGAAATTCCATTTCTTGATGGAAAGAACTGCAACATCACAATGTAAAGGAGCATAATCTGGGGAGTGGTGGACAATTATTATTTTTGCAACGTGCCACACTATCAATCGCAATCTAACTTATCCTAACACAGAGTCCTCATTGCAAAGAGAATACTGTTCCTAAAAAGGACTCTTGCAGTATGACTCAGGCTTGCTTCAGAATGCCTTTCAAACAACAGCAGGAATTTACTTAACCTTTGTTTAACTGAATTATTGAATGACAGTACAAACCTTCTTGGAAGCACTATTCTCTCCAATAATAACTTCAGAAATTTTGTTGCTAAAGTAAATTATTAAAAATGACTAATATAAATGATAAATGAAGACTAATGATATTACTGGCTAACTGAGCTTTACCAAATTGTTTTGGACTGGGAGAAAGGTAACTTTTGTCCCTCCTGTAGATGTGAGGGATAAAATTATTATCAGTATTGAGAGAGCAATGTGAAACTTTTAACAGGTTGCTTAAACTGAAATACACCAGGAACGCAAGAACTGTTCAACGTTAGGGTTTTAAATGCACGAGGCACAGATGGACCGAGTAGATGAGGGAATTACAGAATTACTACGTGATTAGTCAACTGGGGGAAATAACAATGAAGATATCCTCCACTTTATAATGTCCTATTATCATAAAGAGAAGATAAAACACCTAATGTAGTAGATTTGAATCCTATCTGGATCCACTGCAGCACCGATTCTCATTTTGGTGATAGTGATGGAAAGAGAGTTGATTTTTTTGAAAAAAAAAAAATCTAAAATGATCTTACATATCATCTTTATTCTGTTTGGAACAATGAGAAATGTAATTTTTTGATGTAAAAGTTGACTGAAAAATCATAACAATCATCAACAAAAAACATTATAAGTTCTTAGAGAGGATGGGTGTGGTGTGTCCGTCAAGAGGCCTTCAGAAAAGAATTCTAACCAAGACTTAAGTATTTCTGGGGATTATACCCTTACCTTCCTCACTGTGCCCACATTTCTGAAAGTCTAACTTTTTTGCATCTTTCTGTTCTCCTGAGACTTGACATACGTTTTAATTGATTGGTTGATGGAAACTAATTGTTTCTTCTCAGTTTCTGGCTGTTGATTTTCAAAATAAGTAGGGAATATGAGCAGTGAATCTATGTGTCACCATCTGTTTTTAAACCTCTTTTCCTATTGGCATAAAATACAATTTTAAGTAGGTTTTCATGAAAAATGTTACAGATCATAAAGAAAATAGTATGAACACATGGCTGTGACAATATTAAAGAAAAAACTTACAAGAAACCAGGTCTAATCCAGCTCAAGAGGAGGGGAAAGAAGGTCTAGCCCACTAGGAAAAACAATTAAGTGAATTGATGCTTATTTTAAAAAATAATAAGATAGAAAATTTCTCTAAATTACTCCGTTTTAACTCTATTTAGAATCATGAAAATGATTATTACCCTGATTTAGCAGTTTCCAGTTCTAGAATAGGATAGATATCATTTAGTTTGAGCCAAGTCTTCACACGTTCACAATAATGTTAATGTCTTACACATTACAGTTAGCAAAAACATGATTATATTATGATTACCCTTGAGTTTACAGTTATTTGCATAGTCAGCACCTGGTACTGTACCTTACTTTTAGTAGGTGCGCACTTAAAAATTCAGTGCCCTTAATGGAATATTGATAACAAGATTAAGGTCATCAAGAAAAAATAGTTCTGACGCATAACTGTAATTATGTTTAGAAAAGCTTTATAAGACAGCAGATCTAATCCAGCTCATCCTCCCATTTAAAGGAGGAAGAAAAAAATATATGGACAAATACTGATTGTAAGTTTTTGAAATCAAAATTGTGAAGAGACAGAATGGTGGTTGCTAGGGGCTGTGAGAAGTGGAAAATGGGGACTTGCTCTCCAGTTGGTGTACAGTTTCAGTTACGCAAGGTGAATAAGCTCTAATGTTCTCTTGAATTCACTCTCCTGTTTGATCTTGATTCCTGGATGGAAATTATTTGTGTCTAAGTTGCTAAATCCCGTGTTCAGTTCTCAGCTTTCGTCTTAGTGGGTCTGTCAGTGCCATGTAACATCGTTGATTAGTTCCTCCTGGAAACCCTCGCTAATCTTGGTTCTAGGTGAATATGTTTTGTAGGTGTTCCACTGACTCTGACTTCTCCATCTGTTTTTCTTGGACCTCCTTTTCTTTTCAAATTTTGTGTGGTAGTGTTTCATTCAATCTAAAACAACTCTCTAAGTGATTACATCAGGACTCATGGCTTAAATACCACGTGTTTGTCTCATGTCTTCCAAGCTGGTACAAGCAGGTCACTGGATAAATTCCATCCCCATTGATACGGCTTTTAAGATCATCTTCAATCAGGCCTCTAAGTCTCCAGTTGCACTTGGTACATCTTTCCCTGGTCTCATTTGTGTTCTTTGCGAACACTGGCCTTTTCGCTGGGATACTTCTCTTGTATCTGTTTATTGGAATTTCACTAATTATTTACAAATCAGCAAAGGCAATGCCTCCTTTGTGAAGCCTTCCCTGCCCGTTTTACTTCCCACCCCCATTACATTTCCATGCAACAGAGAGACCACGGCTGCCTTTTTTCTGATGCCAAAAGTACCTTGTAGCTTCTTTTATTGCAAAATGAATCCCAAATTGTTGACATTTATTTAGTCTTTTTTTCTTCCCTTAATCTGAGACTGTAGGAAAGGCAGACATTTCTGTTTTTAAATCCAATAGGCACAACACCTAGCATAGACATAGGCCCATAATAAATCCATGAAAACGTTTGTTGGATAAAAAAGAAATTAATGTGTGTTAAGCTCATATTCTTAATAAACACAAGAGAGACACCAAAGATTATTAGTTCCATTTGAGAGAGGACCACTCACCACACAGAAACGATATTTCAGTTTTGTAAAGAAGATGAGAGGATTAAGACAGATTGGGTATGAATGGAGCAATGGTAGTAAATGAGCAAAGGTTAAACTCATAGTTGTGCGACACTGTCCTTGGCCCCCCACACTGTGCTGGCCGTGCAGAGGTGGTGGTGTCTGCTGCACGCAGCCTGGGTTATTC
Organism: Camelus bactrianus; assembly: GCF_048773025.1. Taxonomy (NCBI): domain Eukaryota; kingdom Metazoa; phylum Chordata; class Mammalia; order Artiodactyla; family Camelidae; genus Camelus; species Camelus bactrianus. Next base: position 8,663,516 of record NC_133545.1, read on the forward strand.
CATATAAGTCAGCTCAGTGAAAATGACAAATCCTCAGATTAGATTTCTAAAAAAGAAATAGTTTTATGGTGTCTGCAAAGGCTAAATTTAAAAAAATAGATTAAAAGAATGAGCAAAAGTTTGACATTTTCATAATTAGCAAATTAAACAGCCAGTACAGTGATATTGACATCATAATATGAAATCTTAGGTGAAGAATTGTAATGAAGTAAAAGGATCACAATAGAAAATGTGCAGACAATCCACAAAAAATGATTAATCAGTCATGAACTTGTCAGCAATTCAACGATTAAAGTAGAATCAACCTATACAAAGCAAAAAGTGCTGATTTTATTAGAATACATTAGTAGGGTCACAACTAATATGGAAAAGTTTAGTGCATCTATTTGGTAAACTTATGAATCAAGGAAAAAAATGAAGGAAGGCAGAAAAAGAAAATTATTCCAGTTCCAATTAATATTTGAGAGAGGTACATGGATGAATCTTCCACTGAAAACAACCAAAAATTGTAAATAAAACAGTTAAAATTATAATTAAAAACTTTGATAACTAGTAAAAATGTAAGGTCTTATTCTTAATTGCATCATTTATTGAACATGCACATAGATATTATATCAAACGTAATACATTGATTGATTGTTCATAATTTCATCATACCTTGTACACTATTCTTTTATTATTAATTAGCACATGCTTAAGGGTCCAAAGATATCACTATTACCCACTTAGAAGCTAGAGCTTCAAGAAAATTAACACTAGAAAATAATTATCTATTCATTTTGGTATTCATCCATCCACAAAATCTGTTTTGCTATCTCTAATAGCTTTCCTCTTAAGTACTCAGATTTCCAGTGTTGGGATCAATTTTGTTGTTTGATAACATGTATAACTGATAATCCATGTAGATTAACGGAAGGAAAAAAAACTTACTAAGATATCTTTCAGTGGCCTGTTTCTAAATGATGCATGTGTCAGATTTGACAAAAGCATCGATGTGGCGATGGAAACTTACGAGATAGTGGCTGTGAGGTCTCCCACTATTTATCGTATTTTTGATTGACTTTTCTGGAATACTTGTAATAAGGATCCTGGTCTCTGGTATGTTCAGAGAGAGAATTTTTAAAAAGTGAGTTTATGGCTCATCTCTGAGACTACTGTTATTAGCTCAAAAAACATTCATACATATTTTCAACTTACCAGGAACTCTTCTAAGAACCGTACAAATGGGAAAACATTTGATCCTCTTAATATTTTCCAATAATAGTATCCTCAGTTGACAAATGAGAAACTGAGGTACAGAGAGTTCAGGCAGCTCTCCCTGGGTCACACCGATAATAAATGGCAGAGCTGGAATGTAAATCCATACATTCTGTCCCTACAGAATCTGCATTTACATTCTGTGCTGATTTATCAGTTCATTTTGCAAGAACAGTGATGTTCATTGCATGATAGAAAAGTTATATATTTTAGCTGAGAGAGTTCCTTGGCCAATGTACTTTTTGTTGCATGTACCAGAAATCTATACTTACCACCTAAAACAAGGAGAAGAATGTGCCACCAGGATCTAATAAAGTCCATCAAATCCTGAAGCACAATTTCCAGTCAAGTCCCGTGAGATACTGGTCCCCACCCTTTCCCTTTCTCTCTAGGATAACCTGGTTTCTCGTATCTGCTTCTCTTGGTTTCTGCTCTAATTCTTTCTGTAAAAAACTCCCCCACAGCAAATTTAATTGTGATTTCCCAGTTAGTTTTACTTCCAAGTCCTTTTGGTGTAATTATCCAATTTCATATTAGCTTTAGACACTTCCCAACTCTGATGCTCCTAGAGTTACTGCAACATACAAAAAGAGAGCTAGACTCCTCCTAGCGGGCTGTGGTCCCGCTGGCACCAGGACCAACACTTCCGTCTATGCCTGGGCACGCTTCTTTGTGTTGCTCTTGGTCAGAGGTTTCTAAGGATGGGGATTTGTTCAAGATTCAGAAGGCAGAAGTGAAACCACATAATGGTTGGGGGGGGTCATGAGTGTTAAACCTGGAGACTTCATCAGTTTGCAGATGTTGATGTTTACAGCCCAGACTCCCAGGTGGCAAAAGCAGCAGCTTCTGGGACCCATCCCCTAGCTCCCAGTCTGCTTTTGTGGAGAGCTTTGCACATCTCCCTGCAAACTCTCCTTTTCCAAATTGCACTCCTGTCCTTCACACCAAGGTCTACACGTGTGTACGCGTCTGACCATGGATAGCAACTACCCAGATCTTCAGAGGCATCTTTCTTGACCTTTCTTCAGCTCTTCTAAGAGACATGTAAGATCATAATTTCTTTTAAACTCTGTTTAATAAGAATGCATAGATGAAATTGTTTTCCTGAATAATCCTTTACTGGTATACCCTTGTTCTATTTCAACGCATTTTTGTTTTTAATATGCAATATTTATTTAAAATCATGGGGCAATAATTTAATTTAAAAGAATATTTAATTTAGATAATTTAGGTAATTTGGAAGATGATAATTTAATTTAGTAGATCCTGGCTATTCTTAGGAGAGTGGCAACATGTCTAAGCTGTGTGTTGTTTTTTTTTTTTTTTCCCTACTTTATCTTCAACATAAATTTAATGGCTTAAAATACCTACATTACCATCTATGGTTAAAACAGCACCTCAGCTTGAATGAGTTTTTGGATAGCTCAGTTATGGAATATAGAGAATACCAATCTTAGAGTGCTAATGCCAGGGTCCCCTGAAATTCATGCACACTGAGTAGACTTAAATTATTAAGAAATAATTTAAATTTTTTCTTACTCAATTTGAAATTTTCATAGTCAGAAACAGAAAAATGAGGGCATGAAAATTTGGAACACTACCTGCTATGGGAAACTTTATTCATTTAAACAGTCAGAGCCTGCAGAACGAGTAAGACTATATTAAAGGACCAATATAGTCAGCTAAGCTCATTTTTTCCATCCTAGGTATTTTTTCTGTAATAAAACTTTCAACCCTTATGAAAATGTTCTCTGTATAAAATAAAAAAGATAATCAGGCCAGAAAGCAAAGATAAGTCAAGCTTACCTTATAGAGATGATAATGATGAAACCGAAACCAAAGAAGGATGAGACAGGCAAGAGTCTGGAGCCCAGAACGTTAGCTGCCAATAATCGCTTCCTTTTCTCATCACTTTTCTAAAAAAAAAAAAAAAAAAAAAAAACCACATGCAGAGGAAGTAAATATGAGGAGAAGCTTAAGTCACTCAAATGAACCTGTATGAAAGAAAACAGATTTCATAATTAAAGTAATTTTTTTAGAGTAATCACTATTTCCAGTATTTAATGAGACAATTTTTCTAGTCTTGTAAACTAATTATAATGGAAAAATTCATTTCAACATACTAAAAATGAGGAATGTTTCATTTTGATACTTTATTTATAGGATTTCTCAGTAAATATTTGATAATATTGTCAGAACAGATGTCCTCTTCAACTCTAGAAGTGGTGGAAAAGTTAAAATTTACTGAGTGATAGTTACAGTTAAAGATTGATCGTACACGTGTGAAAGAAATGTTTCCAGGCTATATTAATTAGGGTTTTCCAGAGAGAGACTGACAGTCAACAAATATCTTACACAACTGTGGGAACTGCAAGGCCATAATTTGTAGGGTGGACCAGAAGGTAGGAAACTCTAAGTATTGCTATGTTACAATTCCTTTTTCGCCAGGAAACCTCAACTTTTGCTTGCAAGGGCCTTTCACTGACTGGGTGAGGCCCACTCACATTATGAAATGTAATCCTCTTAAAGTCAACTGGATTATAAATGTTAATCGTATCTACAAAATACCTTCACAGCAACATCTAAACTAATGACCAAACAACTGGGCACTGCAGCCTAGTCAAGTTGACACATAAAGTCAACCATCACCTAAATCTAACACAAAACATGTCATGGAGAGACAAACGTAGTTCCAGAGGAGAAAAAAAAAAAAGGTGATTGTAAAATTAAGGTGATCCATAAAATACCACTTGGGGAAATTTTTAAATATTAGAAGAAAACTCTCCATGTGCTTTTCAACCTTTCAAATCTTAGTTTCAATAAGAGGGTAGATTGTGGGGCCACAGTGAGGTGATCTAACACAAGAAATTTGGCTTCTCTGTGCCTTAGTTTCCCCATAGGTAAAATGGGGCTGATAATAAAATTCATAGGGTTTTTACTAAGATTAAATTATGAAAAATGCATAATACATAGAAGAGTGCTGACTCATAGTTTGTGTTGTTGTCATAGTATTAGAGATAAAAACTTTATAAGAAATTTATTTCTTTAATGAGAGGCATTCTATTATTAATCATTTTAAATATTTTAAATGAAACAAGTTGCTATTATATTTTTGAAACTACCACTACCAGTGGAAATGAGTTTTAAAATAATGAAAGATAAGCACTTAACCTAACAGGACAAAAGAGTTGTATTTAGTACGATTTAAGTCAAAATTTTCAAAATTTAAAATAGGCATTGGGCAATTTAAATTGAGGAAGGGCTAGAAATACAAGGCAAAAGCCTGGTTTATTACAATTCTGGACCCATTGTCAGATTTTCCAAAGGGTCACAGTGTCTCTGAAATTGCTCCTAAAACAATTGTGTTAATCTTGAGTTGTGAAAACCCTGTCCCCTCCAAAAATAAGAACCCAAAAACACCACATTTGTTAATCCAAGGAAAGCTTTCTGTTGAATTAAATCACTGGATATCCATGATTTACCTGATTAGCACATGGTAACAATGATAGGTTCTACCTTAGCCTTGAACACCGGTCTTTTTAACCTACAGTGCTCCATGAAACACACTTAAGTGTTAAACATTGTCTCTGAACATTTTCTGTTTCTTTTATGAAGATAAATGTGCTAATACATACCTAGTATCTTTTGATGCTCATAGAAGATATATGACATTTGTAGTTAAAATTATGTTAGCTAACCTTTATAATGGAAAACTTGAGGCAAAGGATTCTTTTAAGTAAACTCATGGATTTTAAACATTATATAATAGTGGTTGAGAGTCATATCTTGGTAATTCCCATAATGCGAAATGTAAAACTTTTCTAATATGATATAAAATGATACCATTAAGTTTAAATATTAGTTTTACTTTACCTGTGGAAAAACATTATTTAAAATAGCACTATGATTATTTTACTCATAAAACTAGACGTCTTCACAGATATAGGTAAAGGTTACAAGTTACTTTATAGCTAGCACAATCTTCTGGGTAAAACAGAAGAGTTTATTGAATGGAATAAAATTCAATTTAATTTTAACGTAAAGCAGAATTTGCTATAAAAATGCCAAGTATTTTTATGATGTATATATTGATTTTATACATTTATATTGTAATTTTAAAAAATTAATTCAGTTTTTTCAACTTGTGAGTCGAACTTACCAGGGACATATCTTAACATGTGTATAGAGGAAAAACATATACATATTAAACGTTAGAGCTTTAAAGATCATAAATGCCAACTCTTTCATTTTGCAATGAAATTGAGGCTTTTGGTACTTGCCTCCTACTCCAAGATCCTGTATTTTCTGTCTCATGATGCCTCTGTTTCCAAGCAATAGTCTACCTTATTCATTTGGCTATCTGTACATGCATTCAGTAGATACTAGTTAAGTATCTTAAGTATAAGATACTTATAATACTAATACTTATAATAAGTACTTATATATGCCAGATGTTGTTCTAGAACCAGGGAATACCAAAAAAAAAAAAATGCTAGACTTTACAGAGCTTAAATTTGAAAAGGGACAGATTTTGACACATATGTTAAACAAGTGTGACAAATTGTCTTAAGTGTTTATGTAGAAGCATGCAGACACTGAGCCTGGAGTTTTTAATTATCTGAATGAGGGTGGGGGGCAGGTAGGGTGTGTGAAACTGAAGCTGGGCGTTGAAAAATGAATAGATATTTGCTAAGGAATGTATAGTGAAGGTATTGTGAAGAATCCGAATGGTTGGAACACAGCGTTTGAGTAGACCAGGAGTGGAGGAATGGAGAATGAAGTAAAGTATATGAAGAGAGAGGCGATGGCTTTTTGTTACAGTAATGATGATTAAGCATTGATTTAACTTTCTTATCTTACAAACCCTCTTCCCTCACTTCTGGTTGCAGCCAGCTCAGAAGGGTATGTGACAAGGAAGAACATTCTGCATTATTCCCCTGAAAAGCTCAGTCTTTGTGCCATTATTTCCATCCCAAGTGGGGCCAGGCCAGTGCAGGCATGTTCACCTCTCATTCACATTATTAGAAACTTTCATAGTAGATTTGGACAATCACAATTGTCAGTAATCTGCCTAATTTTTATTACCTTAATTGACTGCCCTGTACTCTTTCTTGACACACAGAACTTGCATGCACCTCGAGACTCAGTCAGACCATAACACACTCTATCCCCTTGACAGCCTACTGTCCAGGTTTGCAGTAGGTTTGGGTTTTTAGGAACTCTCCTCTTTGACCACTCTGTACTTCTGCTTTCACAAGTAATCTAATCTACTTATATGAAAGAGATCTCAAAATATCCTTATGTCTCTTTTCTTTAAGCTTGATTTGACAAGATTTTCTTTAAACATTTTCGGTCACAAATAAGTTCAGAGATACCTGTTACCTTTATTCATCACTTTGTTTCAAATCAGAAACATCCTTTTGTCATCATAAAAGTGCTGTCTTGGTAGTTGGTTTCCAAAAGGCAAAAACAAACAAACAAAAAACAAAGAAAATCCTTAAAATGACGATCCATCAGTGAAGAGTTTAAATAAAAGCAGCCTAGTCAGATACTTTGCTTCTTTGCTTTATGGGGTGTACAGTTAAGAAAAATGAAGTGACTGCTTTTTTCTTGCAGAACTTGCTACTACAGAAAGCAGAGGAAGCTTTAAGTATCTTATGTGAACACATTGTTAATGTCAACAGAGCAGTCTGAAGTGACCTGGAATATAAGTAACTTCTTCAGTTTTAGTCTTAATGTTGTTTCTCTGAAGTTTTCTTCAGATACGAACAATTGTTCCATGAGAAAGAGCTAGGAAGATTTTCCCAGGTGTTACCCTCGCCATGATTATTTTGATGACATAGATTGAAAGAAACATGGGCTTTTTCTTTTCAACTGAAAGCATTGTTTGCTAATAATTGCCTGTTAATGTATCTGTCAGTTGTTGCCCATAACAGGTTTGAATAGTCTTATCACCCGCGGGTACACAGGTGTGACTTTTCAACCTTATATGATCCTTAAAGATCACACTTACTCCTCCAATAAGAACAGGCTCATGTCATATGTGAGTGTTGCACAGAGAAGAGATACTGGGAAGGTAGAAATGAAAGATGAGGTGAGACTTTCCGTCTGGGTAAAGGAGAGTAGGACATCTTCACTGGCAGGGAGATTTCTGCATACATATTCCACCAAGTACTGAGAGAGAGGTGTGGATGTCTCTTACTGTAATTGTACACAGGTGGTCTGTTTCTCCTTTCTCTTCTATTGGATTTCGCCACACTACATTGAAACTCTGTGGCTAGTCCATACCCATTTAGAGTTTTTGTTTGTTGAGATCTGGCTCCTTTAGCATTGTGTAATATCCCTTTGTAGTCCTGATAAATTGTTTGTTCTGAAATCTACTTTATCTGAAATTAACATAACAATTTTAGTTCTTTTATTAAAAAAATTAGTGTTTGTATGTTACATCTGTTCTGTCGATATTCTTTGGACCAGTTTATGCTTTTATTTTTAACATGAGTTTCTTGTAGACAGCCTGAAGTTGTCTTGCTTTTTTATCCCATTTGACAACCTCTGCATTTTAATTGGTAATAATGAATATCTTATATTTCATATTATTATTAAGATTGGATTAAAATATCATTTTGATAGTTGTTTCCTATTTTTTTTCTATCCATTGTTTCTTTTTCCTCTTTTTCTATCACTTTTGGTTAATAAGATTTTAAAATCAATTTAATCTGTACTGTTGGCTAATTTATAGCTTGTAAATATTTTAAACATTGTTCTGGTGCTTATAATGGACATCTTGAAATAATAATCCATCTTCAAGTAATGTTGGCCTCTTCATATGCAGAGTTAAGGACCTTAAGTATGTTCCCAATGCGTCTTCCTTTTCCTATACATCTTTTTGTTACATATTTAATTTTTACTTGTGCTATGAACACACAGTACATTGCATCTCTTTTGCTTTATACAGTTTCTTTTTAGAACAATGAATGTCAATGGCATGTATTTTACTTTTATTTATTCCAGTTCCATGTTTTTGGGTAGATCCTTGTTTTCATTAAGTATTATGATACCTCGATTTTAAGGTCTTCCTGAACATTTCTTTCAGTGCAAAACTCCTGGTAGTTAATTCTCTCATTTGTTTGTCTATCTGAAAGAGCCTTTATTTCTTCAGGAAGGATATTTCACTGAGTTGCCAGTTAGCAGTCTGGTATAGGAATGAGAAAATGTACAAGAGCAAATAGTCTTCTGCTGTGTCACAAAAATTCTGTTCAACAGACAATAATCATGTTGTACTGAACATCACTAATCCGAGGACTAGTAAATATTGTCTCAGGAAATTAAAGTAGTTGAGTTAATGAGAATTAGGAGGCTACTTGTAATGACTTGAGCGTAGGTATAAGTAAGCTCTTAAAAACTTAAAAGCCCATCCCTTACATTAACAATCTTGGAGCAAAGGGAGCAGTGAAAGGTAGGAGAAATGTTGAAGGAAAATTGATTCCTGGTCTTGGGACGCTGCTATGGGATTGTAGCCTGCTTGGTTTTATAATGTATTTATTGAGCTACAAGTAAATTCCTTGGCTTCTGCCTCTGCTCAAACAACCAAAAATGGGAACCCAGTAGTGATTATGCCATGATCCCAAAGGTGCCAATATCCACTGCCAGACACCATCACTGGAGAATTAAATGCTTGCCCTGGTTTTACAAGTAGGAACTAGAAGGGGCAGAGAGTTGGTGTCACTATTATTATCCTACAAACTCATCTAAAAATAAGTGTTTTTTTCCCCTTGTGATAGACAAGTGTTGATTTATCATTTTCCATGTGTGAAGTTTAAGAAGCACTGGAGTAAGGTCCATGACCCTGTCTTAAATGAATCTAGCTAATTCAGGGGACAAATGGGGAAAAAATTTAAAGACTTCTAAAATGCATGTTTTTCTGCTTATCAGGTTCAAGTGCAAAAAGAATGACTTTCTTTTCCTCCACGAGCAATGCAAATTAGATCATGTATTTTGCTCTTCCATGTTTTTAACAGATTTTCTGTATCTGTGATTGTTTACTCATGAGTGATGTACTCCAAGATTTTAAGAAGTTAGATCATTGCTATTTGGCGGTGGAAAGGACAGCCACTTAAAACGATACGTAAAATGCAACTAAACAGATGAGTTTTTAAAAAAAGAGAAAAGAAAAACAACGGCAGGGCAGCATGGGTGTGTGTGTGTGTGTGTGTCTGTGTGTGTGTGTCTGTGTGTGTGTGTCTGTGTGTGTGAGGGGAGGTGATTTTGGAAGATTTTAAAATTAAAAAGATATAATTCAACTGATCTCTCAATAGTCCTAAAGTCTCTCAGAGTAATACTCATTGTGCTGTAGATCCTGCCTGAGTCACATTTCTTCGTGTTATCACCTGGCTGCAGTCATCTCTTCTCCCTCGATTCTTAGTCTCTGGCTTTGCTTTCCTGGTGATGGACAGTCTTTGGGGAAAGTCTCCTCACTCCCCTCACACCTTGTGTTCCTCTCCTTCCTTGCCTTTGGCTCCTACAGACTTGCTGACTACGCAGACACCCCTCTGGGTGCTTGAATCCTCGTGCTTAGCTCAAACAAAAACAAAGCCAGATGTTGTTACTGGGAACTTTCCGTTGAGACAGTTTGTCAGTTTTTGTGAAAATGTTTTCTGTCAAAAGTCTGTCCTGTGATTTTATAAGGAAAAAACAAAATAAAACAAAATACTAAAAAAATGCAAAGCCTGCACCTGAATAATGGAAACCAGGATCAAAGAGATGAAATGAAATGACAGTTCTAATGAGACAACTACAATAATAATGTAATGGATTTGCTTCTCCAGTTAATACCTTAGGAAACTGCAGCTTAGAACAGTTCACAGTTAACGGCCCTGTTTATGCTTTTATAAAAAAGCAGAGGCCAAATTTGATTCCATCGATAACATCAGTCTTATGTCCCTTCATCTACAAAACATTATTTGTCAGTGCTAAGGCATGGTGACAGATTTTCCAGATTGTGAAATGTCTGGCATTTTGTGGGCATCCAGGGAACAGATATTTGGGGAAAGAACTTTATGTGAAAAACCATAAACATACCTTACTGTATGGAATACGTAGCACCAATTTAAGTATTATGGAAAATACTTCCAAAAAATATTTTCAAAAAAGAAAAATAAACGATTACATTTTAATGTATTCATATTTTATTATGGAAATATGTTACAGTTGATTTTGTCCATACTTAGGGTCTCCCATAAAATGCACCAATGACTTCTGAGGAAAAAAAATCACATAATTATATCCATAGATGCAAAAAAAGTTTTGAAAAGTTTCAGTATCTCTTCTTGAGTTTTTAAAGGAGTCAAATAGACATAGATATTTACTTAAAACCTAATCTATCTCAGACATGATTCTTAATGGGGAAGGATCCACTTTAACGTTAAGAGGTAAGAAAAATACCCTCAGTCTCTCTGCCCAAACTACTAAGCATTGAACTGGAGATACTAGTCATTTAGTTAAATGTACATAAAATGAAATTAAAATGTAAAGAAAAAAATAACATTTGCCAGTGATTTGATTATTTATATAGAAAACACTAGAGAGTGAGCGATTTATCTTAAAATTACTACAAAGAATAATTCAGTGGCAAACCAATAATGGCATTAAATTTATATACAGATAGCAGCTGATTTCATGGTTACAGCTAACCTGATAGAAAACATCATGGATGAAAGAAGAAAATTTAAAAATAGAAAACATAGTCACATTAAATTGGAATAAACTAACAAATAATGTGCATGCCCTACGTAAGAAAAGTTAAAACATAAAATTGGACTTAAACAAAGAGAAAGACATACCAAGATTATGTGTAAGAATACTCAACATCATTAAGACATCAGCTCTTCCTTATTTAACTTAGAAATTTATATGATATCTGTAAAATTTTCAAGTGTCTTATTTTGCATACTGTATCTCAAAAAATGGATACTAACATGCATTTGAAAAAGCAAATAGAAAAGTAAACCCTAGGGGGAAAAATGATCAAGAATGGTGAAACTGTTCAAACAGATATAAAAATATGTTATTAAGCTTCAAGAGTTAGAGCATTGTGAGATTGGAGTGTGAATGGGCAAGAGAGAAGAATCAGGGGGGAAAAAATTCAGTCATTAACATGTATACAACTGTATAGTATATGATAATGGCAAGTCTCTAATCAGTGGAGAAAAGGTCCATTCACTAAAAGTTTTTGAGACTCCAGGGTAATATGTCTATTCCTCTCTCTCTCTCTCTCTCTCCCTCCCTCCCTCCCTCTCTCCCCATCTTACACCATGCAACATGTTTTTCTTCTACTTATTTTTGGTAGAAATATATTTGATATATAGCATTGTGCAAATTTAAGATGTACATGTTAATTTGATACATTTATATATTGTAATATGATTGGCATTATAGCAATAATTAACACTTATATACTATTACATGATTTCCTTTCTTTTTAGTGTTTGGAATCATGAAACTCTATAGTCTTTTACTAAGTTCGATTATAATACAATATTGTTGTCTATATTCACTGTACTGTGCATTGGATCTCTGGGGCTCACTTACTACTTGTTGGAAGTTTGTACCCTAAACAACATCTATGCTATCCCCCCCACCAACCTGATTCCCTGGAAACTACCATTTTACTTTCTGCTTTCACAAGTTTGCTTCTTTTTATTTTAAAGATTTTTCCTATAAAGAATATAAAGGGATGTCTTATAGTATTTGTCTTTCTCTGTATGACTTATCTTATATAATATACTAAAGATTATCCATGTTTTTGCAAATGGCAGAATGCCCTTCTTTCTCATGGGTGAATAATATTCCAGTGTCTTTGTGAGTTCACAGATGTGTATATGTTACATTTTCTTTATCTTTTTATCAAGGGACACTTAAGTCTCTTCAGGTGTTGCCTATTGAAATTAATACTGGAATAAACATGGGAGTGCACGCATCTCTTCAGTATTCTGTTTTCATTTCCTCTGGATATGTATGAAGTGAAATTGCTGGTGGATCATATAGTAGATTTATTTTCAATTTTTTGAGGAGCCTTCATATTTTTTTCCATAGTGAATGAACAAATTTACATTCTGACTGTCAGTGTCCAAGGGTTCCCATTTCTCCATGCCCTCACCAACACTTACCTTGTCTTTTTGATAATAGCCATGACAGGTGGGAGATGATATCTCATCGTGGTTTTGATTTGCATATCCCTGGTAATTAGTGATGTTGAGCATCTTTTGGTGTACCTGTTGGCCATTTGTATGTCTTCTTTTGAAAAATGTATATTCAGTTTTTCTGCCCATTTTAAAATCAGATTGTTTTTTGCTATTGAGTTGTATGAGTTATTTATATATTTTGGATGTTAACCTTTTATCCAATATGTGGTTTGTAAATATTTCCACTTGTTCTGTAGATTGTCTTTTCACTTGTTTCTTTCGCTCTGCAGAAGCCTTTAAGTTTGATGTAATCTTATTTGTTGATTTTTGCTCTTGTTTGTGCTTTTGGTTGTGTTTGTTAAGCTGGAAAATCATTGCCAAGATCGATGTTGAGGTTTTTTTCTACGTTTTCTTGTAGGAATTTTATGGTACTGGGTCTTATATTTAAGTTTTTGATCCATTTTGAGTTAATTTTTGTAAGTAGTGTTAAAAAAAAAAGGGTCCAATTTCATTGTTCTGCATGAGTTTATCCAATGTTCCCAGCACCGTTGTCAAAGGGACTATCTTTCCCCAGTGGGTGTTCTTGGCTTCCTTGTAGAATATTAATTGACTGTAAATGTGAAAGTTTAATTCTAGACTCTCTATTCTATTCCCTTGGTCTATATGTGTATTTTTATACTAGTAGCATACTGTTTTTATTACTTTAACTGTATAGTGTAGTTTGAAGTCAGGAAATGTGATACCTCAGGCTTTGTTCTTTTTACAATTGCTTTGGCTGTTCCTCATCTTTTGTGGATCTGCGCACATTGTAGTGTTATTTTTCCTGTTTGTGTGAAGTTTGGTATCTTGTTGAGGATTGCATTGAGTCTATAGATGACTTTGGGTGGTATGGACATTTTAACAAATCATTTCTTCCCATTCATGAACACATATGTCTTTCTACTTATTTGTGTCTTTGATTTCATTCAGCAGTCTTACAGTTTTTGTTGTGCAGATCTTTCACTTCCTTGGTTAAATTTGTTCCTGAGTATTTTATTGTTTTGATGCTATTGTGAATGAAAAAGTTTTCTTTGTTCTTTTTTCAGATGCTTTATTATTAGAGTACAGAAATACACTGATTTCTGTATGTTAATATTATATGTTTCAACTTTACTGAGATCTTTGAGTAATTCCAAGTTTTTTGATTGAGCTTTTGGCATTTTCTATAAACAAAATCATGTCATCTGCATGTTTTGACAATTTAATAATTGGATTAAATATTTAAATGCAGAAATGAAATCACAAAATTAAAATGTGTGAACATTTAAATCTTGGATTGAAGACTTTCCAACTGAATGAAGATTCAGAAACCATACATAAAAAAAATCACCTAAATACTTTTGGATGGTTAATTTAAGACACGCCTACAAAACTCAAATATAAATAACACACAAGGAAACAACTATGTACAGCTCACGACTATAATTTCCATATAAAGAGAAAAAGATCCAAAACCCAATCAAATATGAACAAAGAATATGAACAAGATGGATACAAAATGGAAATTGCAAGTGGCTCTTCAACGTGTACAAATGGTACACATGTCTAAATGTCCAATTTCTCTCATAATGAGAGAAATGTAAATTAAAACTCTGCAGAGGTATAGAGATATATTTTTGCCCTATCATATCGACAATAATGTAAAAAGTTTGATCACCTTGAGGTGTTGATCCAAAACTAATTATGTACTCTGATAAATTGTGATGTAAATTGTGTGCAAATTGGTCCTAAATCATTTTGGATGAAAACTTGGTAATCTGGCAAAATTATGAATGCATAGATTCTATGGATTTAGCCTATGGATATACCTATGTGTGTACAAAACAGTATGAGCTATGTTATTCATTGTAGCATTGCTTATAAAAACATAAGACTGAAAACTAAATGCCGTCCAGAAGTGTGGTTAAATTAATTTTGGTACATTCATGCAATGGAATACTATATTGGCAAAAAAAAGAATGAAGAAACTCTGCCCATAATATAGGAAAATCTCTCAATATAAATTTCTATAAGTAAGAAATAATAGACAGGGGAGTATCTATACTATAATGACATTTGTGTATAAAGAGGAAAATAAAAATTACATATCTATATGTATTTGGATTTTCATAAAGAAAATTTGGAATGGTTCATGAAAAATAATAAAACAAAAGTCCTTGGTTTTGAAATGGGTAAAGAAATCTTTTACTTTTTGAAATATGAATGCTGCAATTTATTATGTATCCAGAAAGTTAAATCAATTAAATTAATTAAGGTATTTTATCATCCAAAAGAATATTTGAATACTAATGAAGACTTCTGAGGTTATTCTTCAATACAAGGATAAATATTTTTCTCCCCCTAGAATGTCATTCCATTAGGTAAGGGATTCTGTGTTGTCACTAATATTTTCTGAGTGCCTAGAACACTTCTTGACACATTGAATGAATGAATGAAGTGTATGTTAGGAACCCACAGGGCCTATATCTCTGAGTACTCATTGAGTGAAAAGAAGGGATTCAATGAGTGTATGTTCTGACATGAACACACTTTTATTTTTCCCCATGCCCTAAAAGGTTGATAATAAAAATACAGTATTTTTTTCCAGGCCCATAGATTTTAGAAAAACACTATGTCAGACCAAAAATGAAGTACTGTGTAAGAAAAATGAAATACTCACAGTATTAATTTCAGTTATCAATCATAACAATCATAAATTTATCTGGAGGAAAGAGAATAACAGAAACTAAGGGAAAGGAAGTTACAATCTGCTTAGTTCAACCCTACTTGGCTGGCAGTGGGTCACTGTAGTTATACAGAACCTATTTTACCTGAGTTTAAACTCAGCCAGGAGAACTCAGACACCAGTGGTTATTCTACTCCATCAGAATTTTCCAAACCTTAAAAATATTAACGATTTAAAAAAATCTCTACTCTTGAGATGCCTAGGGTCTTCAGACCAGACAGCCCAATTTTCCAGGACAGTCTGGTTTATACATGTTGTTCCAAATGATTACTAAGAGCTCCTCCATTTTGCTCTCAGGAATGCTCCAATTTGAACGATACTACATTTGGTAACCCATTCTAAGTCTATGTCTTCAAAAGCCATGACTGATCAAAAGCAATGAATTCTGCCAGAATGCTGCTCCATGCAACTTTCAGTTCCCACGTTTACATTTCTCTGAGCCTTGGTAAAATTTCAGTGTTCAAATAAGTATATTAGAAGAAAAATGGAATACTATTGAGCCATAAAAAGAATAAAACAATACCATTTGCTGAAACATGGATGAACTTGGAGATCGTCATTCTAAGTGAAGTAAGCCAGAAAGAGGAAGAAAAATACCATACAATATCACTCATATGGGGAATCTAGAAAAATGACAAGGTGGGAGGGAGTAGGAGGGTTTGGCTCAAGGGTAGAGTGCATGCCTAGCATGCACAAAGTCCTGGGTTCAATCCCCAGTACCTCGATTAAAATAAATAAATATCTAATTACCTACCCCCAAAATAAAAAAAATTAATTAATTAAAAAAAATAATTAAAAATGACACAAATGAACTCATTTACAAAACAGAAACAGACTCACAGACATAGAAAACAAACTTAGGTTTACTGGGTGTCAGGGGAAGTGGGTGGAAAGGGATAAACTGGAAGTTCGGGATTTGCAGATACTAGCTGCTATATGTAAAATTGGTAAACAAGTTGCTTCTGCATAGCACAGAGAACTACATTCAATATATTGTAGTAACTGATAATGAAAAATAATATAAAAATGAATAGATGTATATATATGTATGACTGAAACATTATGTTGTACACCAGAAATTGATACAACATTGTAAACTGACTATACTTCATTAAAAAAAATTAGTATATTGAAAAATATTTTTTTCAACTCTCTGTTTCCTATAGACCAAACTTTTAGTAACCCAGGATTAATATGCTAACCTTGCCTCCATCACTAAGGGCAAGAACCACTTTAGAGCCACTTGGTAGCAGAAACTCTCTGTTTTTGAGACTCCCTCCCTCCCTCCCTCCCTCCCTTCCTTCCTTCCTTCCTTATATTACCCTCTGCATCAGGGAGAATGCTTCTGATAAGTAATAGTCTCTTGGCCTCAGGGTACTAACACCCTAATCCCAGGATTAACAATCTCAGCCCAGGGCAAAGGAAAGACCTCTACTAATGCAGGTGGTGATCCCAAACAAGCCTGTCCACACCCAGAGAGAATCTCTTTACTTGGTGCAGGGCTTGACGAGGATCAGAATCCCCATGTGGTTGTGAGTCTAAATGTTAGTCCCTGTTCATAGGCCCTTCTGAACTGCATGGGGTTTCGATATGTCAGCAGGGAGTTGAAAAAGTTTTGATGCTGGTAAGGTGGGCTTGCTTCCATTAACTAGAAAAAGACAGAAAATGCCCAAAGCCCAGAGACACACAAAAGAAAGAAAAGCAGATTGGAAAACAAAGTCGAATTTTGCTAATAGCTACACAAATTTCCTAGAGGTTTGCTCTCCCAGGAGAGGCTGAGTTGGAGCACACTGCTTAGGTTTCAGACTTAAATGATTGCTCTCCCATCCCATACATTTTCATATTCCTGCAGAAATATTTATGTAAAGTAGTAAATGCCTGCATCTGTAGGGCCGTGTATTTTCACTGGTGAATTGTGTCAAACATTCAATAAAAAATCAATACCAATCCTATCAAAACTCTTCAAGAAAGTAGAAGAGGAGGGGAAAGTTGCCAAACCATTTTCAGAAGCCAGAATAACACTGATGCCAAACTCTGACATGTTAGATATGATACATAACTTTCTACATCATCTTACCAATGCCTCGACTCCAAGGCAGTTTCTTACTACTCCCATCTCTAATCTTCCTGGCAATATTGCGTACTATCGAATCTTCGAAACTTAACAGTACTACACTGTGTTTTCACCTTTCTATAAATCTTTTCAGTTTTACTAAGGCCCAACCTTCTCTATGGAGTCCACCCTCTTACACTTCTCCTCCCAAATAAGGTGACCAGCAAAACTAATTCCTATAAAGTAAGCAATTGATACAAATTTTTAAAAATTTTATTGAAGTATAGTTGGTTTACAGTGTGCTAATTTCTGGTGTACAGCATAGGGATTCAGTATATATATATATATATATATATATATATATATATATAAAACTATTCCTTTTCATAGTCCCCTTCAATATAGGCCATTACAAGTTACTGAATATAGCTCCCTGTGCTTTACAGTAGGATCTTGCTGTTTATGTTCTATATATAGTAGTTTGTATCTGCAAGTCCCAAACTCCTACTTTATCCCTTCATATCTCCTTTCCCCCTAGTAACCACAAGTTTGTTTTCTTTATCTGTGAACCCACCTCTGTTCTGTAAATAAATTCAGTTGTCTCGTTTAGAGTCCACATTAAGTGATATCACTTAATGTGCTCTTTCTGGCTTACTTCACTTAGTATGACGATCTCCAGATCTACCCATGTTGCTGCTGGTGTGTGTATATATATACATATAATATATACACACACATATATACACATACACACACCATAACTTCTTTTTTTCATTACCTTTTTTTTTAATATATTTTATTGAAGTATAGTCGGTTTACAATGTGTCAGTTTCTGGTGTACGGCACAATTCTTCAGTCATATAGGAACCATATATATATTTGTTTTCATATTCTTCTTAACCATAAGTTACTACAAGATATTGAATATAGTTCCCTGTGCTATATTACCATAACTTCTTTATCAAGTCATCTGTTGATGGACATTTAGGTTGCTTTCATGTCTTAGCTACTGTACATAGTGCTGCTATGAACATTAGGGTTCGTGTATCTTTTCGAATTAGAGTTCCCTCTGGGTATATGCCCAGGAGTGGGCTTGCTGGGTCATAGGGTAAGTCTATTTTTAGTTTTTTAAGGAGTCTCCATACTGTTTTCCATAATGGCTGCACCAAACTACATTCCCACCAGCAGAGTAGGAGGGTTCCCCTTTCTCCACACCCTCTCCAGCATTTATCATTTGTGGACTTTTGAATGATGGCCATTTTAACTGGTGGGAGGTGATACCTCATTGTAGTTTTGATTTGCATTTCTCTAATAGTTAGAGATACTGAGCATTTTTTCATGTGCCTATTGGCCATTTGTATGTCTTCACTGGAGAAATGTTTGTTTAGGTCTGTCCATTTTTTACTGTGTTGTTTGCATTTTTTGGTATTGTATGAGCAATTGGTACAAATTAATCTGCACACATTATGAATTTTGGTTGTTTGTCCATTCTTGCCCATGAGATGCTATTTTCTAGTTATCTGTCCAAGTAGCTATTGCTTGTATGATTATTCATGAAGTGTCATTTTTTGGCAATCTATACTAGACTTTTTAGTTGAATGCATTTAGCTTAATATTCACCTTCAATTCATCTTTATTTTTACTTATTAAGTTTATCAGAGACAATCATAATCCTTTGAAGCTTGGGAGGAGTTTTATTTTTTAAAAAAGTTTGTGCTTCGGTAGCTACGTGTGTGGTGGGTATGGGCGCGGATACAGATACAGACGTGAACCGCTCCGTAAGTGGATGCACCTTGGGATGTGTTTTCTTGCTGTGCTGGGCGGCTATGAGTATTTCATTGTGTGATAACTCGGTTTTGTCTCTTTTGATACAAAAGTAACAAAATGCTAGAAAACTTACCCTAACATACTAAATTAGACATGATATTCCTATGATGTATAACAATTAGGAAATTCATCATTAAGCTTCCTCAACCAAAGATAAAATACACTCATTCACTTATCACATGATTATTTAGCATCTTCTATGCCCAGACGCAGTTCCAGAGTCTGGTAATATATCAGGAAATGAAACCAGGAAGCCTGGCATTCATGTTACTTACAGTGTATTCCAGAATATTGAGGATAAAACACATTATAACTTTAAGAACTAAAAAACTTACCAGTGTAATGCAGAGGCACCTCAAAAGTATCAGGACCCTTTTCTTTGAAAGGGGCTTGTACAAATGATTAAAGATAGTTCCACCTATGACTTTGACACTCTGTCAGTACAAGTCAGTTTTAGTTTTCCTCTTATAAAATGATGCATGTAATTGGGCATAAAGATAAACGTACCATTATACTCTTGTATTCATCCTTACAATTTCCTTGCCATGCTTAGTTTGGCTAGAAGAAATGGGGAGTAATTTTTCATTTATTTTCTGTTATCCTCACCCCAAGAGGGCCCACCTAGTTTACAAAAATGAAACTGCTCTTTCTTACATCAGTTTGCATGAACATTACACATGGCCACCTCGAATCATTCCAGAATCAGATACAGTTTCCATTACTTCACAGCTTTTGCTTATAATTTATGAAGGAGACAGGATTTTTGTATGATTTCCCTAAGCTTCACTGAATCTGTAGGTTTGAGAACAACATTTATTTTGACTGGAAAGCTGAATAAACACAATTTTACACTTTTAACGGGAAACATTTATCAAATTCATTGAGTTAAAATAGTGGCATAATTCAACGGAATATTTATGTGTTTTCTTCTTTCTTTTAATATTAAATGTGTCAGTAACATTTCACAGTATGGATTAAACTACAGACAGTAGACTACACAGAACAAAATGTGATTATCCATTGATTCTAAGATGTTCACGTTAGTTTTTAATATGTGCTATTTGTAAAGTATATTCATGTTCCTAAACATCTATTCAATTTATTTGGCTAATCTGATTTTGGTGTGTCTTCTTGACTATTGTAGTCTATATTTTGACCAAATAGATCAAAAAAGTAACTTGGGAGATTAGAATTTAGAAAGAGATTTGTAAGCACTTTATTCTTGGGTTAAAGTAAAATTTTAGTGTGTTTTCAGGGAATATTTTTGTGACGTCAAGACTGGTTTTAAAACTTCTTAACTTATTAACAGCTCTCGAAACTTGTGCCACTCAAATAAAAAGTATACCCTGTCTGGTAATATGATGTAAAAAGATTGCAAATAGATTTCAGCCAACTTTAAAATATGGATAGTCCATGAAAGGTGGATCATATTTCTTATTCTTGTTTCCCTAGGACATTAGCTCCTTTGAGTAAATGAAATGTAATGACTGATCTTTCAGATAAGACAGAAACACGTGATTAAACATGAACAATTTTAGAGTATTTTTTAAAATTTTTCTTTTTAATCTTTGTATCCTATTCAAAATGAATTAACTTGGACATGGAATTAAGTGAGTTCATTTGGGTAGATGGTAAAGTTTGTTTTGGATGAAATGGTTAACATAGTCAGAAGCTCCTAAAGGTTTATCTTAGATAGGTTGTGCTTATATCTAATATCAGTAAAAGCAAATTTTATGAGCTACAGTGTGATATTACTTTGGGATACTGGGTGGATCCAGTAGCATTGGACAAAAGGGAAAACAAATACTATTTATGTTTAGGCCAAGTTGAAGAAACAGGATAGGAGATTGACCTGAAATTAGCTGGGTCTAAGGAAGATGGCAAAATATCGGTGAAACACGGTCAAGAATTTGAAACATAACAATACTTGACATTAATCATAGATATGTACTTTAATCAAAAGTACCTCCTGTGTGCTAAGTTCTCTTCCAGGAACTGGCACACTGAGGTGAGGTAGACAAGTAAGACTGGCTATCAAGAACTGGTATTTTATCAGCTAGAGGGAGCTCCACCAGAAAAGGAAGGTAGCCATGAGACATGTCAAAATCTGACCATGTCAAATATCAGAGTAAATACAAAATTAGACACTAGCAACCAAATGCTCATATTAGCTCACATTTTAAAAGTAAAAATAAAATGGAATAACAGGTGAAAAAGTTTCCTTTTTTTCAGAATGTAAGTGTATTGCTAATAAATTTTCTTTCCATTTGCTTTAAGTGAATCCTAGTTCATATTTGTGTTCCTTCCTCTCCATCTCCCCCAAAGTCCAAATTAACAACTTCTATTGATTCTCTCTCTTAATATCATTATATTCTGTTCAGTTTCTCAAATTAAATGCAACTACATTCTCTTCCTGCCTCTAGTCCTGTCCATTCTCATTGATCCTAAAAACTGAAGGCAAGCACATCTTTCAAATGCACATATCTGATCTAAAAAGGCTGGAAGAAAATTTTGGCTAAAGACACATATGAAAAAAGATTTGCATCCAGATTATATAAGTTTCTCTAAAAACCCAATAACAAGAAAAGCACACACCCCAGTAAATTATGAAGAAGATGTGGAGAAACTGCACCAAAAACATACATGGATAGCATATAATAGCACCCATATTAATCATGTTAATAATATCCAAACTGTATATGGAAGGATAATAATAATAAAAATATGGATGCTCATTATCATTAATTGTTAGGAAAATGCAAATTAAAACCAAAACGAAATACATCTGTCTATGTATTAGAATATCTAAAATCAAAAATAGATCCAGATAGCTTGGACGCAGAGTATCTAGAGCTCCCACATATACTGCTGGTGTGAATGCAAAATTGCACAGCCCCTTCGGAAAATATTTTGGCCGTTGTTAGCAAAAGTAAACATATATGTGACATATGGCACAGCAATCCCAATCTTAGATATCCTATCAAGAGATATGAAAATGTTTGTTCATACATATATTTATGTATCCATTATATCACAAAAACTGAAAATAAGCCAGTGCTTTTCAGATGGTGAATGGTAAACAATCTCTGGTATATCACTACAAGTAAGTCTTAGTCAGCAAGAAAAGGACTAGACTAACGACAGACACAAAAACAGGGATAAACCTCAAACGTGTCAGGCTGAGTAAAGCAACCAATTAAAAAAGCTACTGAGTAGATGAGTCCATTAATAGGATATTTTGGAAAAGGCAAAACTATAGTTATAGAAAATGAATCAATGAGAATTAAAACCCTGGGGATGGAGAAAAGTCCAGGGAAATTCTTGGGAGGTGGAATTCTTCCATAATTTGTGGTGGTGTTTCCGACTCTAACCATTTGTCAAAACTCACAAAATTGTACACTGAAAAGGGTGAATTTTGCTATATGAATTTTGCTAAACTTGACTTAAATAATGTAGTCAATCCACTGTTTGAAACCTTCAGTGATTCTCCATTATCCAAAGAATGAAGTCCACACTGTACCACATAAAATCTCTCTTTTATGTCATAATTTGCTCTGGTTAGCCTATTCAAGTTCCTTTCCCCCCATTTATTAACCAAATCCTGTATTCATTTAAACTTAAATAGCCAATTTCCACAACAAGCATTCTCGTTCTTTTAGCATTCAAAGCTAAAATAGAAAGACTCTTTTCATCCCAACCCTTTGAAAAAGACACAAACCAAAAAACCCCCTAATCTTCTCTAATAAAAAAAAAAATTCTCTGCATAAATAAAAAGCAGGAAACACAAAGAAATAAGAAAAAAGGAAACAATTATCTCTCCATATATTCTGCACCATTTATCTTATCTATGCTCTTTCCTGAACAATTTCCAATCATATTTGGGAGTTTCTTGAAGTAATATTTAAAAGAAAATTCTGATCTCCAAAGTGTTGGTTATTCCTCCTGTGTTTTCCCTTTGCAAATGTTTCCTCATTGTCAGTGATTATCACATTTATTGAAAACTCTCTAGCTAAAGTATCAATTATGTATGTATAAGATATTTAGAAGTGTACTTTTATTTTAGAATTATCATTCAGTGGTATGGTATTCATTTTTTTTTCAACTTCATCTCTAATTTTTTCATTTAAAATAATTTTTTTTCAACTTCATTTCTAATTTGATTGTATTTGATTGAGATGATCTGGCAATCCTGATGAGTTCATGTTGTGAAATGTGTTGAGATTTGCTTGATAGGCTAATATATATGATAATTTTTAGATATTCCATATGTTCATTACATTAATATATGATCTTTGTATATTGGGTACTGGGTTTTATATATTGCTCAGAAAAAATATGCAAAATATTTGAACGCCAAGGCTGTATTGGTCAAACCAATAGGAATGTATGTTCAATCAAGAACAGCTGAGGACACATACATCTTACCCAAAGATGGCAGCTGAAATTAGTTCTGTATATACATAGCGAACAGATAAAGCTTGTTAATTATGTTGTTCATGTCTTATATCTCTGCAATAGCTTTTTGTATTTTTAGTATATAATTATAATGAAAGGAATTGGTGTTGAAATCTCTCAATGTAATGGTGAATTTGATGATTTCTCTAAGTATTTGCATCCATTTATGTTTTATATGTGAAGTGTTTTAAAAATTTTTGTGTAAATTTTAAATAATTATATTGTTCTAATAAATGAGGTCTTTTATCATCATTTGGCAATCTTCTTTATCCCAAATAATTTTGTGTCTTTGAGTGTCCTTTTTCTAAAATTTATTGCCTGTATACATTTTAAATATCTTTGCAGAATTAAAAGAAAAAACTTTTGGCATTACATATTTGTTATTTTTATAGATCAGAATTTTGTCATAGTTGTACTTAAATTATAGACAATTAACATTTTACCATTATATCTGTCTAATTTTTTCCAATCTTTAAAAAAATTAATTGATTAATTTTTATTGAAGCATAGTTTATGTATAATACTATATAAATTATAGGTATACAATATAGTAATTCACAATTTTTAAATATTTTACTCCATTTATACTTATTATAAAATATTTTCTATGTTACCCATGTTGTAAAATATATCCTTTTATGCTTAATTGTTTGTATCTTTTAATCCTCTACCCCTATATTGCCCTCCCCTTTCCTCTCCCTACTGGTAACCATTAGTTTGTTCTCTTTATCTGTGAATCTGCTTCTTTTTTGTTGTATTCACTAGTTTGTTGTATTTTTTTAGATTCCACATGTAAGTAATACTATACAGTATTTATAATTCTTGAGACTATACAGTATTTGTAATTCTTTGTCTGACTTATTTCTTTTAGCATAATGCCCTTTAAGTCTATCTACATTGCTGCAAATGGCTAAAGTTTGTTCTTTTATTTATATGTTTAAATACATATAAGCTTGGATCAAAAGTGCCAGATATATGGTGTTTTGGGGTGTCTGCTTGAGAAAGCATATATTTCAGTCTCTATTTTGAAAGCATATACTTCAGTCTCTCTCTATATATTTATATATATATGTACACACACACAAACATATATATATACACACATACTCACACAAACACAGTGGAATATGTATATCACATCTTCTTTATCTGTTCATCTGTTGATGGATGCTGAGGCTGCTTCCATAAGTTGGCAATTATAAATAAGGCTGCTATGAACATCAAGAATGTATGTATCTTCTCAGATTACTGTTTTCATGTTTTTAGGGGGGAGGAATATATACCCAGGAGTGGAATTTCTAGGTCATATTATAGTTCTATTTTTAGTTTTTGCAGAGAGCGCCATACTGTTTTCCCCAGTGGCTGCACCAGTTTACATTGCCACCCACAGTGTATGAGGGTTCCCTTTTCTCCACGTCCTCACCAACGTTTCTTGTTTGTGTTCTTTTTGATGATAGCCAATCTCACAGTTCTAAGCTGATATCTTATTGTGGTTTTGATTTGCATTTCTTTGATGATTAGTGATGTTGAACATCTTTTCACATGCCTGTTGTCCATCTGTATTTCCTCTTTGGAAAAATGTATCCAGATCTTCGGCCCATTTTTTAATCAGGTTGTTTGAGTTGTTTGCTGTTGAGTTGTATAAGCTGTTTTTATAATTTGGATATTAACCCCTTATGTTTATGAGTTTGTATGAGCTTTTGTTAATTCAGATCAGTATTGTGCATTGCTTCTTAAATTTTCTTAGTTATTATTTTTTATAATATTATGATACAAATCTTAAAATATGTTATATTTTCTAACTGATATTGGTTGGTGTAGAGAAAATATATGGATTTTTGTATGCCTATTTTATCAGTTTTACTATACAAACATGAGGTATAAAAATAGATAATATTTTTATAAATGATTACTTTTTTCTTTCATAAAGTTTTCCCTTAAGTGAATACCATGATAGAGGGATATCTTACTTCTTTCTTTTTACTGTATCTTTTTAAAAAAATCTTCAACACTAAAAATTTTATCTTTATCATCGAAACAGATAATAAACAAATAATTTAAATATAAAATATATCATTTTAAGCAAATGTTTAAAAACATTTTATAGTTGCACAATCATCAAATGAATTAGGGCTAATAATATCCTGGAAATTGTTTACTTAGTTATTTTCTTCTGTGCTTAAATTGATAAAGCTTTTGAGGCCAAGAGGAACTGTCTGGAAGTCAGAGCACAATTATTTAAAAGGCATTTGTTTGTGTGGCTTGACCTAGAAACATAGGCACAATAGGATCCAACTAAATCAAATAAACTTGTTTCTCAGGGCGAGTTAGCTTGGTCCCCCTAAAGAAAAAGATAAAACAAATTGAGTGCTTCAGTGTCAACAAGGTCTATCAACCAGGGTTACAAGCATGTATGTCTAAGACACCTCAAGGTTATAAAACAAATTCCTAAAAGTTCAGGTTCATGGCTTGACGCTGAGTCACTGTAAAACCTTCTGAATCCCAAAGGGAACCTTTTATTTCAAAATCGATGTTGGAGTTGTTTGAAGAAAAGCGAACTATCTCTGAACCAATGCTCAAGCAGTTAGAAAGAGTAACAGGTACTTGAAATAAACTTCTAAGGAGCTTTTCAAACTTGAAGGATGGCATCATAGCTACCTTTTACCTAACAGCTACAAGAAACACTTACCCAGTTTACCTGTACATAACTAGTACATATTGTCATTAAGGATTTTGTGGGAAACCATTGGTGTTTGTTCAAAATAGAGATTGAAATATATGCTTTCTCCAGTAAACACCCCAAAACACCATTTATCGGCAGTTTTGATCCAAGCTTCCAAAAAAGGAGGAGCAAATTTGCATTTAGAATTTATAAACTCTTTACAGATATTTAGAGTGGGTGGTTACACCTAATTTGAAAAACAGTCATACAAAGAGTCAAAATATTTAACTCCATTTATATGCATAAGTTTGTGATTTAATGTGAGCACATAAGAGAGAATATGATATGTTTGTTCTCCAGAGACCATCCTCCAGTAAAGATGTTTAAGTGATTTATTGTTTTAGGTAACTTCTTAAATGCTCAGTAAGGAGGTTATCCACTTACAGATACTATACAAAAATGATGGAGTGATGAGCTAAAAATTTCACCTCAGCCTTTAAAGGCCAGTTTATTCACTCATGTGTCTCCTTTTGCCTAATGGTGACATCATTGCTGCCTGTCCTGCTGTAGCATTGCAGGTTGAGATCCACTCTGCTTTATTGGGTTCACACTGAATGCTGACATGGGGAGTCCTTGAACCCATGCTAGAAAAATATTTTATCTTAATTTTATTTTCTCCTCTTTTAATACAACTGATTTAAAATATTCAGTGAAATGTTAAATATTTGAAAACAGCATGTCTAACATATATAGATGTGAGGAAGATTAACAATGATATAAACACTCAGGTATAGGTATATGGTTACCAGGGGAAAGGGGGTGGGAATTTGATGAGATTGGCAAAGATTAACCACTATATATAAAAATAGATACAAAACAATTTCTTCTGTATAGCACAGGAAACTATACTCAATATCTTGTAATAATCTTTAATGAAAAAGAATATGAAAATGAATATATATATATATATATGCGCATGACTGGGACATTGTGCTGTACACCAGAAATTGACACACTGTAACTGACTACTTCAATTTATAAGTAAGTAAATAAACAAATAAATAAAATGGCATGTATAACATATATAGATGTTAGAAAGATTAACAGTAATCTAAGTACTCAAGGATAGGACACACAGGGCTTTTTGTTATTTTTGTTTGTTTCATTGGTTGGTATTTTGGCTGACATGACAGAAATTTATCATCTCACATTTCTGGAAAGCAGAAGTCCTAGATCAAGGCATTGGCAGGGTTGGTTTTTTCCTAAGTGCTGTGAGGGAAGGATCTGCTCCAGGCCTCTCTCATTGGCTTCCAGAAGGGCATTTCTCCATTGGTCTCTTCACAGAGTCTTCCATCTGTGGAAATTCAAATTTCCGCCTTCTCGTGGGGCCCTTCTCAGTCTCTGTGGTGCAGGGTGGGTGCTCGGTCGCACCCCCGTGTTCTAGGATTTTCACTCTGGTGTCTTGTCTATGGAGAGCTGCTAGTCAGTCTACTTGTGAGGGAGGCTGGGGTCAGGAACCGACTATGTTGCCACCTTGATGTTACCCAACACAAAATTTTAAAAATAGAACATAGCCCATGCTTTCCTCCTGGACAAGTCTTGCTTTTCGGTATAACATAAACACATACAAATGTAAGACTAAAGAATTCAAAGTTCAGATTTTCCTGATCTTGAACTTTATGTTAATGGAGTATTTGTAAATAGCTATGTCTGCTTTTTTCCCTTCAAAATTAAGAATCATGAGATGTTATATTCACATGTTATTATGTAGTTTATTCATTTATCAACACCGGGTTTTTTAAGCTTTATTGAGGTATAATTCATAAAGAGGAACAGTGTATATTTAAGGTGTACAACTTCATGTTTTGATACACGTTTATATTGTGAAACGTTTGCCATAATCACACTCATTAACATATCCGTCACCTCTTACAGTTTTTCCTCCCTCCCACCTTCTTTCTTTCCTTCTTTCTTTTTCTCTCTCCCTCCTTTCCTCCCTTCCTTTCTTTCATAGTGCAAACACTTAAGATTTACCTTCATAGAAGATTAATGCTTTTAATTCCATTACTTGAATACTTGAAAATACAGTTGACCTTTGGACAATGAGGGTTTTAGGGGCGCCAACCCCCTCTCTTCCTCCATGCAAAATGGAAAATCCCTGAATTAACTTTCCAGACAGCCCTCCACATCCCCAGTTTCACATCTGCAGATTCAACCAGCCGCAAATCGCGTGGCACTATGGATTTGTTTACTGAAGAGGTCAGCCTATAAGAGAAGCCACACAGTTCACACCCATGTTGTACAAGGATAAATACATTGTACTACATGCTTCTTGCTCCCTTGCTGCCTACATGGCCGTGTATCTTTAGAGTAGATTGTTAGGTTATAAGACGTAAGAAGAGCTGAGTTATTTTCCACAGTAATTGAAAAATTACAAAGTATACATGTGAGTTCCCGTTGTTTCTAATCTTCGTTACCACTTTGTTTTCTCGATTTTTGAATTTTGCCAATAGATGATTGTGAAATAGTTTTTAGTGTGCTTTTACTTTTCATTTTCTAACTAAAGTAAGGTTAAGCAAATTGTCAAGTTATTTATTGGCAACTTGTATGTCCTCAACACGTGACTACCAATTTGTTGAAATTTTATAACTGATTTATAGAAGTTTGTGATACATCCTAAGAACGTTTTCCTTTGTTGGTTACATGTATTGCATTTATTTTTCCTTAATTTGTGGTTTCTCATTTTCATTTGATTAAAAATTCATACATTTTTGTTTTCAAATGGCCAGTCTTCCCTAATGGCTCTTTTTGTGCTTATATAGAACATTTTTTCATTTCCTTAAGTTATAAAGATATTCTCCTGCTTTTATTGCTCAAATACTTTACATTGCTTTTTATATTTAGTTCCCTGATTTATATGAATTGCCTTTTATAAAGGTTCATGCTCTTAAATTTTAAGACCTTAAAGGTTTCCTAAAACATTTGAAAAGTTATATACTACTTTGGAAGTCTTAATTTGATATCTGTGATATTTCAGCAACTGTAAATCATTTCAAAAATAAATTTTTTGGTAATTTGTACATTTTGGGTTTTCAGTAGAGAACTTATGTTACTTTTTAAAAAGTAGCTGATGAATCAAAATACTATGGCCATTTGAAATCCATAATCCTCCAATTTAAAAATTCAGCAGTAAGAGCTTAGTTAACATTCAGAGTTGTTGCCATGTTTTAAGTACTGATATGCCTTATGATTCAATTTTAATCACCTATATATAACTGCAATAAAAATTATAAATATGATTTTGAAATACTATTTTGAGAATTTTTGAGCTCTCAAAGCTATCCACAAGTTAAAATTTTGTCAAGAATTTTTCATTGCATTTGAGTTAGTGTGAGGTGAGTACCAAAATGAGCAAAATGATAGATTGATATTTATCTAAGTAATTATTAAAGATAAGAAGTAAAAATAAATTGATACTACCTTTCGTGAGACAGAAGAGGCTTTTTTCCCCCAATTAGTTCATGAATGCCTGGATGATTATCACTTATTGCTAGAATGAGACTTTTTCCCAGTTTTCTTCATTACAGATGTAAATGATGAGAAAAATGTGTGTATTTAATGGAGAGATACAAATGAAAGAAGCTCTGTAATAGTATCATTACTCAGTTTTTTAAACTCTTTTCAAATTATACTCCAAATAACATAGTGGTTTCTCATAAAACCTATTTTTAATGTTATCTCAGCTGACAGTGTGATTACTTCCTCCTTCAGTTTTATTGATAGCAAGGAATTGGAAATGACCTAACTTTCAAAAAGATTTGTTACCTCGTCATGAAGATCAATCACAAACTCAGTTTCTGGAAATTACACCTAAAAGGCTTGACATAGACTTTTCAAAAGACTATTAATTATTCCTTTTAATTCTTTCTCAACCTAGAGGTAACCTGTTTAACCTGATACACTAAAAATTTCTTAGAAGAAAATAAAAATAGAATTGATTTCAATATACCCTCAGCAGTGCAATATATATTTTAGTGAATAGTTTCATCTTATCAAACGTTTACAATATATTTGAATGAAAATTGTGAAGCCATAGTTTAACTCACTTAGTTCATGGGAAATGATGATCATAGAACCTAATTGGCAAAGTCAATCCTTGTCAAGAAAATCAGCCAAATGGGATTTACTTTCTGTGAGAAGGTAAAATAAATGTGTTCATAAGCTCTCCCTTGGCAATCATTGAACTTCTAAATTTCAACTCTGGAATAGATAGATTCCTAGTGTGATTTGGGGGTCTGGTTAAAATAAAGAGCTACACCATCAGCCGTTCTTAAATTCTCATTTAATCTCATTCATCTCTCACTCTCTCTTCCTCTCGCACCCTCTCTCTCTCCCTGCTCCCCCCCCAACTCCTTCTTATTTGTGCTACAGGATTTACCCCCAGGAGCGATGCACTGAGTATTTGACAATTCATTTTTTAACAGGGCTCAGAGATAATAGGTGCAAATAGAAATATTACTGGGTATGAATGAGAGTTAATACTATGATTATTTTTATTATTTTATTATAGAAAATTATTAGTTTCTTAGAATTATTTTTTCTTAAATATTGTATATTCTCATATAATTAGTTTTGCACTGAATACACTTAATAGTGCAAAAATTCTTTGCTCACTTTAAAATATTTTCTCAAAATACTGAGTTAGTTATACTTCTAAGGCTGAATGATAATTCACTTAGAATGTTTGATGAGTAACTTTTTGTAAAAATCTAAAATGAAGGAAGATAAAAATGAAAATAAATATGGTCATTTCAAGTAATTTCCATATATTTTTATAGTCTTTTTGAACATAAATTTTTTCATCTAGTTGAGTTCATGCCTCAAATTTTATTCTTAAAAATGTATTTAATGCCACACCTTGTTTTAGAAAACATACGAGTTTAATAAGAACTCTGTCAGTTTTATTTTATGCTTTTCCACTTAACTACCATAAACATTTTAGTGTGCAGTTTAAATGGTTATTAAAAGTTATTTAACTGGTGCACATTATTCTATCAATTGGATACACAATAATTTATTTAGCATTTCCTCCTTAATGGAAATTTTATATTTTCCATCCACTACATAATGTTGTGATGATCATTTTTGTGCCTAAATCTTTATTCACCAATACAGAAAAATGTTAGAATAGGTTGCCAGAGGTAAAAGTGCTTCCTCAAACTTTGAATACAGTTAAGAACTTTGGTTTCTAGTTTAGTATTTATTCAGAAGCATTGTGCCACTTGATTTTTAGTGTGAGAAGAAATCTCAGTAATGTGGCGGGTGAAAAGGTAAAGCTTCCACTTGGCTTTGCGTTTTCAGTCTGTGAGGTTAAACAGGAAAAGTGTACCAGTCATTTATTACGTGTCCACCTTTTCACGTTGTTGGCCCAGCTTTTTCCAGCTGTCATGCCATTTCTCTCCTCCATGGTCAATTTCTCTCTCATCCGACTCCATAAATTATTGAAGAGGTAAAAGAATTGCATATGGACATAAATCCCATTTATTCATCCCTGTGACCACATGTCTCTGAACAGTGTGTACATTTCGTGTTCAGATGCTTTACCCAGCACAGTACCACGAGAATCATTCGTATTATGGCTTATTGCTGTCAGTATTTCGTTACTTTTTATAGTTAATTAGTCCATTGTATGTATATACATTTTTTTCAGTACTGATGAACATAACATAAACATGATAATAATAACTAGCAATAGTAATATTTTGAAGTTCATTGTCACAATTGCACTGTCCCCAAAAAGGTAATGATTTTTATTCTATAATTGTTTAATTCTAGACCTTGGTTTTAATCTTGAGTATTCATTTGTCAGCAGAAATTCTTCTAACTCAAGGTATACAAACACTTCTACTTTTAAATTTACTTCTGAGCACATTGTCAATTGAAAATTTTTGACAGATAAGGTCTCCTTTCAAGGCAAAGGTCGAACAGGTTTTCTTAAAGCCCATGGTAAAAAATGAGAGTTTCCTAAGCACAGGATTCCTCCATTATGATGAAAACCCACTGCTGTGCAGTGTCCTCCTGGGCTGCTCTGCATCTCAAGGGGAGAAAATGTAAATGTGAGAAATAAAGTTCTTTGTCAATGACCCATGAGTGTCACGTTGTTTGCCAGCGTCTATGAAACTGTCAAAGGCTTACGTGGAATTCTGTACTGTTTGCTACAGGTGGAATGTTTGTGGCCCCCTCCCCAAATTCATAGGTTGAAACCCAATCCCCAGTGTGAGGGTATTTGGAAGTGGGATTTACCAGCCAGAAGGGCTAATGCAGTTCTTAGTGCTTGCAGTCAGCATGCCCAGTTTAACCTGGGTGAAGGGCAGGCTTAGCAGATAACCCCTGTACAGGACGGATGCATTGTAATCCTTCCACAGGCAGTAGCCCTTCCAAGTATGCATTCAGGCACCGGTTACTTGATACCTGAGAAATCTCTCCGGTCACACTTTGCAGTGTGTAACTTTGCATTTGTTCCTTTCATATGGCATCTCTAAACCCATACAGTTTCCAGGTACAGTCTTTAAGCACTCTTCCTGTCTCTCGTAATATTTACTGTCCACCGAACATCACCATCTTAAAATGCTAGTAAGTTAGGCATATCACCTGTAGGGCCCCTTACTTGCATGTTTCCTAAGGTCCCCTGATCCTGAGGTCCCCTGACAGTAGCACTAATTTCTGCCATTCAGCAGGAATGGGATGTGATCCTGGTTTACTGTCTTGCTGAGGTGGGGAAATTCCAGGGTCTTCCATCAGGCATTCCTACTGCACTGGCCATTTTTCCATGGGTCAGAGAGCTAATATGGAGATTTTTGAAATTGTGAAATTCGTCTATCTCAACTATACATTCGGGAAGTGACCACAGGATGGCTCACCACCTGGCCCTGCTGCAGCTTCAGTTTGGACCAAGACGCCATTTATCACCTGACTCCAGAAGTATGTACTTTGCCTAATGAGCTGCAGTGGCATTTTTAGTGTTTGGGAATGAGCGTCAGTTCTCAGCCAGTGTCTGTTGATCTTGGAAAAGTCTCAGTATCTCTTTCTCCCCAGCGCACAGTCATTCCCGTACATTGTCGTGAGTCCCTTCAGGGGAAGGCTTAGAGGAGGATTTTTGTTCTACGCTGTGATTATGCTTCAGGGTCTTTCCTTAAATGGACCTCAGTTCTCTTTTTTATTTTGAATAGACTATTTTTGAATAGTTTTGTGTTTACAGAAGAAAATACACAGATAATACAGATAATTCCCACATACCAGCCTCCCCCCACCGCCTGGTCTCCCTGTTATGAACATATTAATTAGTGTAGTTCATCTGTTACAGTTAATGAAAGAGTGTTGATACATATTTTTATTAACTAATGTTCATATTCTGTTCATATTCCCCTTATTTTACCTTTCTGTCCCATGATTCCATCCAGGGAAGCACATTACATTCAGCTGTGTGGGTTTCTAAGTTCCTCTCGTCTGTGACAGATTGCCAGAAATTTCCTTGTATTTGATGACCTTGACAGTTTCCGGGACTCCTGGTTGGGCCTATTTAGGATATTCTATTGGAATTTGTCTGATGGTTTCCTCATGGTTAGAATGAAGGTACGGATTTGGGACAAAGATCATGAAAGAAAAGGACCCTTTTGGCACTCTTGTAAAGGGTACATACATCAACATGATTTATCTAGAGATAATTTTTTTTGGCCATATCCAGTCTATCAGTGAGCCCCAAAGAAATGCATTCTTCATTTGTGTTCAAATGTGCTTGATTTCCAGCATCGCTGTTGATTCTTTCTTGGCGTTTCTGTTACATCCTTCATCCATTCTTGTGTGCCATCCACTTGCAAATCCACATGAGAGTCCTTAATGTCCTGATCAGTTATTTTAATTACGTTCCTTGTCTGATAGTTCCAGTTGGTGTCATATTGGAGTCTGGTTCTCATGACTGGTTTTTCTCTTCAGACTGAGTGATTTTTTTTTTTTTAACTTTAGCATTCCTTGTGATTTTTTTAATGAAAACCTCACATGGTGTACCAGGTAGTTGCAAATGAGGTAAATAAGCCGTTAGTGAGAGAGACTTTTTGTTAATCTGGCTAGAAGCCAGGCTCTGTTGAATGTCTTCTGTGGTTTTTCATGCCAGGTACTACACTTTCCTTTATAGTTCTTGTTTATTTCTCCTTGTTTCTGAAGGTTTCCCAAGGAGCTACTTTTTTCGGGCTTTATTTAGATATAATTAACATACAACATGGTGTAAGTTTAAAGTGTATAACACGACAATTTGATGTAATTATCTATTGCAAAATGACCACTGTAATAGGGTTAGTTAACACTTCCAAAGCCTTACATAACTGTTCTTGGTAGTGAATACATTTAAGATGCACTCTCTTAGCAATTTTCAAGTATATAATAACTATAACATTATTAACCATAATCACTATGATGTACATTGGATCTCCTGAGGTTATTCAACTTATGATGGGAAGTTTTTACCCTTTGACCAACGTTTTCCTGTTTCCCTCACCCCCTCATCCCCTGGCAACCGCCATTCTACTCTGTTTCTGTGACTTTGGCTTTTCTAGCTTTCATGTATAAGTAAAATCTTATGGTATACGTCTTTATCTTTCTAAGTGGTTTCGTTTAGCATAGTGCCCTCAAGTTCTGGCTATGTTGTCATGAATATATATATATGTAATTTATTTAGTCACACACTATCCACTGACAAACACTTAGTTGATTCCATTATTGCTATTGTAATATTATTGCAATAACCAAGGGAATGCAGGTATCTGAGATCATGACTTGCCAATACTAGTTACTTCTGTTTTTATGAAAACAGCGATGCTAACAGGTGAGCAGGGCTATCTCATCATGGTTTGCTTTGCATTTCCTTGATGATGAAGGATTTTAATGTAACTATTGGCCATTTGTATTTCTTTTTTGGACAAAATGTCTACTCAGGTCCTCTGCCCATTTTTTAAATGGATTATTTGGGTTTTGTTTTGTTTTGTTTGCTATTGAGTTGTATGAGTACCTTATATATTGAGAATATTAACCCTATATTAGGTAGTTTTCAAATATCCTTTTCCTATTTAATAGGTTGCCTTTTTATTATATAAATTGTTTCACTTGCTGTGCAGAAGCTTTTTAGTTTGATATAGTCCTAATTATTTATTTTTGCTTTTGTTGCTTTTATTTTTAGTTTTGTATTAAAAAAATCATTGCCAGGATCCATGTCCAGGCACTTTTTACCTATGCTTTTCTTCCAGGCATTTTATGGTTTCTGGCAATATGTTTATCTTTATCATTTAATCATCAAAATTGATTAATGTTTATGAGTGGTATAAGACAGGGCTGAATTTCATTCTTCTGCCTGTGATTATACAGTCTTCCCAACATCATTTATTGAAGGGATTATCCTTTCCCAATGGAATATTGTGGACTATCCTGCCAAATCTGTTTGGCTATATATTTAATGGTTTATTTCTGGGCTCTCAATTCTATTCCATCTGGTCATTGTGTTTATTTTTATGCCAGCACCATACTGTTTGGATTACTACAGCTCTGTAATATAGTTTGAAATGAAATGTGATGACTCCAGCTTTTTTTGTTTCCTTTCTCGGGAATGCTCTGGCTATTGAGGTTTTTTTGAGGTTCCACATGAATTTAGAATTTTTTTTCCTATTTTTGTGAACTACATCATATAAAGTTTTGATAGAAATTGCACTGAATCTACTGATGGCTTTGAGTAGTATGGTCATTTAAAAAATATTCTCATCTATGAAAATGGGATAAATTTGCATTTATTTGTGTTTTCGATTTCTTTCATCAAAGTATCATAGTTTTCAGTGTATAAATCTTCCATCTCCTTGGCTAAATTTATTCCTAAGTATTTTATTCTTTTTGATACTGTTGTTAATAGGACTGTTTTCTTTATTTATTTTTCAAGTATTTTGTTGTTACTGTATTGACTCCTTTATCATTAAATAAGACTTTATCTCTTGTTACAGCTTTTGATTTAAAGTCAGTTTTTCTGATATAAGTATAACTAGCACTGCTCTCTTTGGATTTCTGCTGGCATAAAATAATCTTTTTCCATCTTTCATTTTTAGCATATGTGTGTCCTTGAAGCTGTTGTCAGTCTCTTGTAGGCAGCGTAGAGTGTTTCTTTTTTTTAATACATTCAATAACTCTATGCATTTTGATCGGAGAATTTAATTCATTTAGACTGCATAAATATTGATAGTTAAGGTCTTCTTAACCCCCTCTTATTAAATGTTTTCTGGATATTTTGTAATCTCATGTTTCTCTTTTCCTCTCTTCGTGTCTTCCTTTATGAGTCAATAATTATCCATTATGATATACTTTGATTCCTCTCTCTTTATCCTTTGCCTATTCTATAGACTTTTGCTTTGTGGTCCCTATGATGCTTACATAAAATATTTTATAGGTGTAATTATCTATGCTTTGCTGATAATTTAACTTCAGTTGCATTAAAAAAAAACCTCTACCTTTTTACTCCCCTCTTTTGTTTTTGATGTATAAATAACTTCTTTTTATCCTGTGTATTCATTAATAGACTGTGTGTCTGTAGGTTTTTTTTTTTAAATATACTTCTACCAGTGTGTTGTATTTTTATATGTTTTCATGTTACTAATTCTGATCTTTCACTTCAGTTTGAGAAACTGCTTTCGGCGTTTTTATAAGGCAGGTCTAATACTCATGAATTCCCTCATCACCTTTTGTTTATCTGTGAAAGACTTTACTTCTTAATTTCTGAAGGATAGCTTTGCTGGATAGTGCTCTCAGTTTCAGTGGGGCCCCACCAGATGCCTTCATTCTAAGTGTCATGGCCCTTCTACTTCCCAGTCAAAGTTCCAACTTTCATATGAGAAACTGAGCAAGGTTGTAAACTAAATCTGCATTCTAATTCTGGAAACAGCATGATTAAATTTTATGTTTGATAGTCAGATTTCTTGGCTCTGAAGTTGTAAGTATTAAAAGATTATTCTAGTTTTCCCATGGAAGCTATCTGATTCTGAGACCATGAGATCATGACTTGAGCTGATAATTCAATAATCTGAACTCCCTAAGAACTTGATTCCATTGTCATATATCAGAATCAACCTCAGGGAACAATGTAATTCATTCTGATGCCAGTGTACACCATAGATTATTATCCCATTTTCCACAAACAAGATGTTCAGCAACATTGTAGTTAAAGCAATCCCAAAATTCTGTAATTGAAGGACAATCTTCTAGGACCATTGCTGCTACCAATTTTTATCAGTCAATATCCTGTCACAAGGCAGAAACCATACCAATAATTTTAAAAGGCAGAGATTTACTAAAAATACAACTTCCTTAGTGAAGTATTCTCTTAACATCTTATTTAATATTGCAACCTCATGTATTCCTCCAGAATTCTTACCACCAGTTTTTAAAAAATATATTTTCTTATTAAGTGTTATGTGTGCTTTATTACACTAAAATGTAAGCTCCAAAATGTCAGTGATGTTTGCCTGCTTTGTTCATTGCATTATTCCTACCACCTAGAGCTGTGCATGTGAAATGACAATTCTCAGTACACGTTTGTCAAAGAAATTGAACAAATTCCATCCCAAATGAAGAAAGAATGCCTCCTATAGAAGGAAAAGCTTGACTTTT
The DNA here is from genome assembly GCF_048773025.1 of Camelus bactrianus. Classification (NCBI taxonomy): domain Eukaryota; kingdom Metazoa; phylum Chordata; class Mammalia; order Artiodactyla; family Camelidae; genus Camelus; species Camelus bactrianus. The sequence goes on from NC_133545.1 coordinate 8,701,408, forward strand.
CTTCTCATAATTAGAACAAATTACAATCCCAATATTTTCAAGAGACAAACCTGTATTTTTAAAAGTCTGATGATGTTTTCATGAGAGGTTATTTGAAGAAAAATTATGTTGCCTTTGTAATGGTTTTTGGCTTTAAACATTAAAAGCATTTTTGTGGGGAAATTTTGTGCACAAAATTCTTCTACATTTTGAGAAAAAGTAAAGAGTCTTTAAAAAATAATTTTAGAATTATATTAATAACACTGAAAGTGATGGTAAAGAGCAGAAGACACTGCAATGAAGTTATACATTCAGTGAATGTTTATATGCTTTTAGCTTCACTAAACAAACTAAGATTTCTGACACTGAAAATTAATATGTTCTTACATCTACTCTAGAAAAAGGATTCCATCTGCACGTTGGTGATATTTGTCTTTTCCGTTTATGTCCTGGCCTTCTTGCCCAGGGCAAAAGGAGAAAAAAGAGCTAGAAATGGTATTTATTACAAAGAGTAATCAACCATAAAGACCATAATTGAACACACAAGGGTAGTCATTACATGATTAATTACTTTGGCGAATCAGCCTCCTACATATATCATAAAAATAATGGAACGAGCTAGAACAGAATGTACAAAAACCAGGCTTGTCATCAGCAAAATCACTGCCATGTGTGGCTTCTTTATTTTCAGTATTTCTTAGTTTTCACCATTTTTTTCCTCTCTCTAATCCTCTATATTAGTGACATTTTAAGATAAATGCTTTGATGATTAAGTTGTAGCAATGCAGGCATTGGCTAAGGCAAACCTTTTTCGAGTTTTTGTCACACACACAAAAGATTAAACTCAACAGTTTATTTGGCAATGTATGCGTCTATTGCTGATTGATAGATTACTGCACTCATTTCTAACATTACTGTAATGCTTCAGCTTAGTAGGCAATATATCAAAATAGTTTTTTTTCCCTCTCAAGTTAAAAACCTATTCGTTGCCATATATAAGGCTCTGGAAAAACAGTGTAGAGAATAAAGTCAGCTGTGATGAAAACTGAGCTGGTTCCTTTTGCTCCGGCCGTTCTCATGGCTGGATATAAAGCCAAGAATGTCTGAAGCCTTTGAGAAGAATCTGCCCGAGGAAAGAAACTCTCCTACTTCAGATGATGAACCAAAGAAGTGAGAAGAACTTAGATCATGGATGACATCCTTAAACTATTGAGACAAGTAAAGGTAGAATGTTTCCTGAATTTGAACATGGAGTCTCCTCCAGCTGATTCTCTTGCTTAACCATGTATAATGTCCCCCATTACACCTATGCTGTTATTAAAATCATTTAACTTTACAATGATGAAAAACAAGAAGCTACCTTGGACTTCCTTTTCGCAGCACAACTCAGCATGGATTTTATATGGTCTCACCCCTCCAATCAAACTACTTATTTTCATCTAAAATTACACTGAACTTTATAATATTTGTGTTTGATTGAAACACCCATTCAGTTATACCATTTCACTTATCTGTTTAGGAAGATTGTGAGTGTCTACTTTTAAAACCCTTAGACCGCTTGGCAGTGATGCTTGCCTCAGACTGGGCGGCTCCTTCAAGCTGGGTCTTACAGATTAACCCGTGGATACTAGAAATGACTCTAAAAACGTCCACTCAATCTTATTATTCTAATAAATCACAAAGATGTATCTCTGGAGTGTTGCTGTTCATGGCCTCTATCAGAAAGACTGAAGAAACCATGGGCATTCATGTTAATTGAAAGAAAGATAAAAGCAGCAGAATTAGCTCTGCAATTGGAAAATAATACAGCAATTTGAAAGAGTGTCACATGTTACATATTGTCACATATTGAAATCATGTTATATATTGAAAAAGAATGCAGAGAAAACATAAAGGCAATATGGTACAATTTTTGAGTTTTTTTTTTTAACTTTGTTGAGGAATAATTGACAATATAAAATTGTACATATTTTAAGTGATTTGATATACATATACACTGTAGGATGATTACCAAGATTAAGATAATTAGCACATCTGTCACCTTACATAGTTAACATAGGTCAATCTTTTTTTGTGGTGAGAATGTTTAAAATCTCCTCTCAACAACTTTAAGTATACAATACCCTATTATTAAATATAGTCACTATGCTATATACTTTAGATCCTCTTCTTATAACTGAAAATGTGTGCCATTTGACCTCCAACACCTTACTTCCCCCACCCCCTAGCCAACGAAAACAACTATTCTTTGCTCTGTTTCTATGAAATCAGCTTTTATTTATTTTCTGTGATATCACATATAAGTAATATCATACAGTATTTGCCATCTTCTTTCTAGACTATTTCAATTTACATATCCTCTAGATTCATCTATATTGTTGCAAATGGCAGAATTTCCTTATTTGATTGAATAATAGCCCACTGATATATATTTATATATACATACATGTTTGTGTATGCGTGCACACACACACACACCATCAGAGGACATTATTTAGTTTGTCTCTGTATCCTGGCTATTGTGAATAATGCTACAGTAAACATCAGTGTACAGATATCTCTGAGATGCTGATTTCCCCAAAGTGGTATATCTACCCTAAAGTAGAATTACTGGATCATATTGCAATTCAGTTTTAAATTTTTTATTAAAAAATCCCATTTTTCATAATGGTTGTACCATTTTACATTCCCATCAACAGTATATAAGGGTTCCTTTACATCCTTGCCAGTGTTTGTTATCGCTTGTCGTTTTGATGATAGCCATCCTAGCAGGTGTGATGTGACATTTCGTTGTGGTTTTGATTTGCATTTCACTGATGATTAGTGATGTTGAGCACCTTTTCATACACATATTGGCCTTAGTATATCTTCTTTGGAAAAATGTTTATTCAGGCTCTTTACCCATTTTTAATTGGATTATTTGCCTTATACACTACTGAGTTGTATTAGTTCTATGTATTTTAGATATTAACCCCTTATCAGATATAAATAGGCACATACATGTGTTTAGAGAGAGCCCTGACATAAGCCCACGTGCTGATGGTCAACTGCATTTTGACTGAGGTGCCAGGAACACACAATGAGCAAAGGATAAGCTCTTCAATAAATAGTGCTGGGAAAACTGGAAATCCACATGCAAAAGAATAAAACTGGGCTTCTGTTTTACATACTCACAAAAATTAACTTGAAATAGATCAAGGACATAAATATGAAACCTGAAATCATAAAACCCCTAGTAGAAAACTTAGGAAAAAAGATTCTTGACATTAGTGTTGGCATAATTTTTTTTGGCTAAGATGTGAAAAGAATAGGCCAAAAAATAAAAGTAAAAAAACCTAAATAAACAAGGGAGACTACATTAAGCTAAAGAACTTCTGCTCAGTAAAGGAAAAGATAAATAAATTGAATAGACAACCTGTAGAATGAAAATGATTTTAAAATAAAGTCAAAACAGGCCTTCTAAAATAAAGAATATATTCCTTATGAAAAAAGAGAAAAAAAAAAAACCTCTATGGGTTTGACCAAGAACAATTGGGAACAACTATGAACAGAGATGATAAATTTCAGAGGAAATTACCAAATTTGGTACAGAAATAAAAAGTATATGAAAATATCAGTGTCTTAAGAGAAATAGACCAGAGAGAATAAAACAACAGAAATAGAAGAGGAAGTAAATAGAGTGGGAAAAAATTCAGTATTTAAAGAGAAATTGGTATATGTATTATAAAATGGTGAAAAAAAAAGTTTTCAGATTGAATAAACATATTAAGTCCTGTGCAGGACTAATAAGGTATTTACGACTGGAAAAGAATCATTGTAAAACAGAAAATCAATGAAAAATTTGAACAGCTACGACACATAAAAGACATTGCATTGAAGAAAGTAAAGCTGAACTAAATATAGACTTCTAATTCTTAATGAAAGATGCCAAAAGGCCATGAAACATGTTGTAAAAAATGATTTCCTACCTAGAATTTTACACCTGAGGAAAAGAAATAAAACATTCAGATGAACAAATATAGAGAGAGTGTATTTCCCTAAGCATAATTTGAAAAGTACTAAAAATATACTCCAGCTGAAGTTAGACCCAGGAAGGTCTGGAAAACAATGTATTAATGAACAAAAATGTTGTCAAACATATTGGTATGTGTAAACTATAACTGACTGTAAAAACAAATAACATGGGATGTTCAGGGTTGGAAAAATGTCAAAGATTTAAGCTTTTGTAGTATTGTGTTGTAGATATTGTGATTATTTCTCCTATTAAAAAGTTCATAAAATACCAGATAAATTACTTTAAAATATCTGAAATTCATAGATGAAACTGTAACACAGAAAAGGAAATCTAAAGTGCCTAAACTAAGAAACATCTGAAATCTAGAAACTGTTACATTTCTTAAAAATTTGGAACATATTTAAAATAAAAAAAAGAGCAAGAACAAGATATAAAAAGGAGACATTTCTTTCTTACTCTATGATGATGCAGACTTCTGCCTGCTCTATCAGAGCAGTGAATACATCTCTAATCTTGTTAGGATTGTGGTAGTTTCTAGTTTATATTTTATCACATTTTTCTATGTTAATGAATTTATTTTTAAAACTTTACTACCTTTAAAATTTTTTGCTATGCTAGTCATTATCTTGAATAGTTTACACATTCTTTCCGGACTTTTTTCAAGCTCATGTTCTTTTATTAATAGTTTTTTAGTAAGGGTTTACACATAGAATATTTTCTCAGTATTTGTTTTGAAAATGTATTTTGCTCAAAGTCTTGTTTGATAGATTTGCTAGATATAAAATTTCTAGTATTTTCCTTTGAAAATACTTTGAAGATATTCTGTCTTCTGGTATCTTTATTCACTAGAAATGTCTAAGGTTAATCTTCGATAAATTTTTAGTTATTTGGTAGCTTTTAAGATTGTATCTATTTTTTGCTGAAGTTTGTCAGTTTATAATGTTGTGTCAGTTTCTGGTGTACAGCATGTTTCAGTCATCCATATACTTACATATACTCCTTTTCATATTCTTTTTCATTATAGGTTACCATAAGGTATTGAATATAGTTCCCTGTGCTATAACAGTAGAAACTTGGTTATCTATATTATATGTAGTCGTTAGTATCTGCAAATCTCAAACTTCCAATTTATCCCTTCCCACCGTCTTCCCCCCTGGTAACCGTAAGTTTGTTTTCTATGTCTGTGAGTCTGTTTGTTTTGTAAATAAGTTCACTTGTCTTTTTCTTCAGAATTCACACATGAGTGATATGTTATTTTTCTTTCTCTTTCTGGCTTACTTCACTTAGTATGACAATCTCCAGGTCCATCTATCCTGCTGCAAATGGCATCATTTTATTCTTTTTCATGGCTGAGTAGTAGTCTGTTGTTTAGATACCACAACTTCTTTATCCAGTCATCTGTCAATGGACATTTAGGTTGCTTGCATGTCTTGGTTATTGTAAATAGTGCTGCTATGAATACTGGGGTGCATGCATGTATCTTTTCAAGTTAGAGTTCCCCTCAAATGCCCAGGAGTGGGATTGCTGGATCATAGGGTGAGTCTATTTTCAGTTTTTTAAGGAATCTCCATACTGTTTTCCATAATGGCTGCACCAAACTACATTCCCACCAACAGTGTAGGAAGGTTCGCTTTTCTAAATGTGTAGATGTGGATTTACTTTTTTTAAAACTGCTGTTTAGCAGTCAAAGTACAATTTAGATTTGCCACCAACAGGGTAATTCTGAGCCAAGTATTTTACAATGATTTCAAGATTTACCTGTTAAATTAAGTTCCTGTCATCTACTAGGTACAGTAACTTAATACCATGTAATTATCAGTTATTCTATCTTCCTTCCCTGTATTTCCTGTATTATTATTCTGTGCCACCACCAGTATTTTCTTTATCTTACAAGAAAGCTACTTAGACCTGAATTCTCTTTTTGGTGAAAATCAATCTATTAGGAACAGTAATAAGTGACATTTTTGTTTGCTTACTCATCTTCTCCATAGCCAATTAATGTGGAAGGATCTCAGTTCTTTCTACCTGGCCTTCCCCTCTCCTCTGTCTACACGCATGTTCTGGTTATCTTGTCCAGTCCTTGGCTTCAATACCATTTAGGTTATCTCCAAAATCCGGACTCTTTTCCTGAACCCTAGGCTTATATACCCAACTGCCTGTGTGATACCTCCACTTGAAAGTAAACACTTTAAATTTAGCATGTGTACAACTGAACTCCTGAATTCCTCCAACCAACAGAATCACTTCACCGCTCCCCTCTGTCCAGTTTCTGGATACTCGCTCCTTCCAACTGCTCACATGCCAAAATTTGGAGACATTTTTAATACTTGTTCTTTTATCTGCCACATCCAATGCTGTCTTCTCTACATTAAAAAATACACCTAGAGTCTGACCACTTATCTCCAACTCCAATTACCACTCTGGTCTGAGCCACCATTTCTCCTGCCTGCATTCACCCAAGAGTCCCCAAATTACTCTCCAAGAAACCACACTTGCTCTGTATTCCATTTCTATAGCATCTACAGAAATCTTTGAAGACATGAGTATGATCATGTTACTGCTCTGCCCAGAATTCTGCACTGGATTGTCCTCTCACTCAAAAAAAATCCAAAAACTGCAATGATCTGCAAATCCCCACAAAATTAGGGCCTCTGTCATCTCCATCCTCCCCTCCTGTGCTCTTCTCGCATATTCACCCTGCACTTACAGTGCCCTGGCCACTCCTCCCTTCCGGAAAGTTCTGTTCCCAAATATCCTAATGGCTACCTCTCACATCCTTGGTGTGCTTCTACAAATGTCACTTTCTTTATGGAGCCTGAACTGATGACCGTAGTTAAAACTGTAAACCGCTTCCACTCCGTTCACATATATTTCATATCCCTCACCCTGTTTTTTAAAGGACTTATTACCTATTAATATTATTTAATATTTTTAATATTTTTCCTCTTTCCACCAAATAGAATGTCACCTACCTTAGGCAGAGATTTTTGTGTTTTGTTTCTAATGTAACTCAAGCACCTGGGCCAGTTCATGATACACAATGGTTGATCAGTAAGTATTTGAATGTATGTGTGTGTGTGTGTGTATTTCCATGACAATTTCTGATAGTAGCTATTGATGGGGCAACTTAAGTACATTTTATAGCAGGAGAACGAAGCCATAGAAAGAAGGATAAAAAAATCTAGGATGGAATAATAGGTTATATAATGTACTAGCAGAAGTGGGAGGGGATGAGATGAAGTTCATTGATCCAAAATGATGAATTTTCAAGCAGGGACTACCCGAGTTGAGTTGAAAGTGTATATAAACATAATCATTTCAATGCACACAGTGTCTGATACACATGGGCCAGTCAATAAGTGTAAGTTAAAATGAATAAAATATCCTAATATCTCCTCAGTTGAGGTACTGGGCTACATGTTAAACCAAAAATATAATAAAAGCAAGGAGGCTGTCTGTTTCCTGACCTCTTAGGACTTCATGCCTGAAAGTGTTATGCACCAGGAAGTAAAGATACCTGACTAAATTGTGTAGCATTTCATGTCTTCAGTAAGGTTAGTTAAATCATAGCAAGACATTTAAATATATGTCTGCTTTTCCATGGAGTTTATCACTGTAGAATCAGTTTATACTTGAGTCTTGTGTTCAGCAAGTGATCCGTAAGAACCATGTGGAAATATATCTAGTCCTAATCTGTTGTAATTGTTGTTATATCCAGTGAATTCTTTCTAAGGCACTGCTGAAGTTTCCTTGTATTCATTTCTCATCCTGAGGTTTTCCCTGAGATTGCACTTGGCAGGAATTTCACATTGAGAAATGATCAGTATTAAAGTGCTCATTTTGAATGGAAACAATAGTGTGCATGTTACAGTTTATTAATTAAATATACAAATGGTCCCCTTCCAAGTTGTTATGATGGTCTGGAATTTACCCCAGAAATTAATTAAATCTCTTATTATCGTAACTAACTACATGATTCATGAAAGCTTGTGGAGATTAATTCTAAATTATTACATTGTCAATGAGAAGACTATTGGACGAAGTTAAAATATAAATGACAAAAGAAGATATATTGCTAATTATTCTGAAGTAATTTTTTGATTATCACCATATTTGATTTGTTTCTATGAAGTTATTTCCTCCAGAAATCAGACAAAGATGTTTTCAGCAAAAACTGCTAACTATAATCTGTTCAAAGATGAGAATGTCTCATTTATCCAGAAGTCATTCATGCAACACACTAACCCTCCTAAAAAGAAAGTCAATAACGTGAAATAAGGGAAGGCAAAATGTTTCAGATCAGCTGCAGTAGGTATAAACTATGATATAAAGATTATATGCCCTTGTGGAAAAGTGTGAACACATTTAGGACACCATAATAATATATAAGTGAATTATTATAGTTTAAAAGGATGTATAATTAAAACCATACTTAATTGTTTTTTCATGGATATTTTCTTCAGCAATATGTATCAGTTGTTTAGAATTAATTCAAAAAAAATTCAGATAAAATTGGCCTTGTGGGTAACACTCAGCAAAATGTGCTGGAATGGCGTCCTTTGACATGTAAGCCTTTGGCAACAGAAGAATTAGGTGCACATACATGTGTTCATATACATGTTTTCCTATAAATACATACTTTCTAAGAATGCAAGCTGGGATGGTACTTGGAGCAAAAATAAAGTCACAATGATTTAATAGTACATATTTGTTTTTATCAGTCTGTAATTTGTTGTTTTTTATTTACTTAAATGTGTTTACATTTTTAGAAGGCAGAAATTTAAAAATTTTGATGTCTAACTTGACTAATGTTTTTCTAAGATCATGTTTTTGTCATATCTAAACATCTCTGCCAAAACGAAATACTTTTTCCCTCTATTTTTCTTCTAGAAATTGAAAGATTCTATTTTGACTGTTTTATAAGGGTAATTATTTTGCATATTCACATTTAATTGCTCCACCATCATATTTGATGACTCTTCTTTCTCCATTAAATTATTTTTGAAGTTTGTAGAAAATCAGTTGACCACTTTATATATATATAGTTTATATATATAAAGTTTATTTCTAGACTTTCTATTCTATTTCATGAACCTATGTACTACATTTTTATAAATAGCACATAGCACAGGTTACTGTAATTTATAGTAAATCAGGAAGTCATGAACTGAGCATTCTCTCACTTTGTGCTGCTTGTAAAAAATTGTTTTTCCTACCCTAGTTCCATTGCTTTCCATAGAAATTTTAGAATCTATGTGTTGGTTTCTACAAAAACAAAAACCCTGAAACACAGAAATTTAAAACAATGCTTGTTGGAACTCTGAGTTTATGTTGAACCTACGGATTAGTTTGAGGAAAACTGACATCATATAAACATTGATTCTTCAAATTCATGAAACTAGGATATATTCCCAGTTTTTTAGGTTTACCTTGATTTCTACCATCAGCATTCTGTTTTTAACAAATAGATGTTGATATCAGCAAATGTATTTTGTTAAATTTATATGAAAGTTTTTGTGTGCGTTTTGTGTTTTTCTGACATTTTAGATATAATTAACAATTATTAACAAAATTAACGATAGTTACCATGCTGTACATTACATCCCCAGGACTTATTTTATAATTGGAAGTTTACATCTTTTAACCACCTTCACAGTTTGCCCCGCCACGACCCTATGCCTCTGGCAAACCAGCAATCTAGTTTCCTGATGATTAATAATGTTGAGCACCTTTTCCTGTTGGCCATTTGTGTATCTTTGAAAAATTGTTTATCCAGGTCCTTTGCCCATTTTGTAGTCAGATTTTTTGTCTCCTATTCAGCTTGGTGAGTTCTTTATATGTTTTGGATATTAACCCCTTATCAGACTTATGAATTGCAAATATTTTGTCTTATTTCGTAGAATGCCCTCCATCTTGCTGTTTCCCTTTGCTGTGCAGAAGCTTTTCAGTTTGATGTAGTGCCATTTGTTTATTTTTGTTTTTGTTATCTTTGACTTGGGTGTCATATTCAAAATACCATCTCCAGGACTGATACCACGAAGCTCACTAACTTTCTTCTAGGAGCTTTATGGTGTCAGGTCTTAAGTTTAATCTATTTTGAGTTAAATTTTGCGCTTGGTGTAAGATAGTGGCCCCGTTTTATTCTTTTGCTTGTGGCTGCCTAGCTTTCCCAGCACCATTTATTGAAGAGACGGCATTTTCCACGTTGTATATTCTTGGCTCCTTTGTCACAAATTGATTGATTGTATATGCATTTTGTTTATCTTGTTGCTGTTACACATGGACATTTGAAAATTTTAATTCCCAAATGTTTATTGCTAGTACATAAAAATAGTAAGATTTTTAAGATATATTTACTTTGTACCCAGTTATCTTGCTTAATATAAATATTAGTTCCATCTGGGAACTATATATGACAAAAACAATAGAGGGACAGAGTGACATCAAAAACTGAGAGGGGGAAAAAACCCTATAAACTAAGACTTACATAACCAGCTGGGAAGTAGTAGGTTTTTACTTTAAGGTAGACGGAATAATCAAAAATTAAAATAACTTCTAAATAATTTTAAAAAACCCTAGGGAACAATTAGTTTTTAAAGAGATAAAAATGAGTCAACATCAGAGATAAAATAAAATCATAAAAAATGTTCAGTTATTCAAAAGCAGGCAAGCAAAAATAAATAGAAACTGATGGAACAAATAGAAAATGAAGATTATGTTAGATATTAATTCAGTCACATCATTAATATACCATTAACGTTGAAAGACACTTGAGTGTGCAATTCAAAGAAGATACTTAAATGACCAAAAATATGAATAAGTGCTCAACCATGTTATGAAAATGTGGAACAGTGGGATTCTCACATGCTCTTTGTAGAAATAAAAATTGGTAACTCACTTCGGAAAATTATGGAAAATTTTCTAAACTTGAATATAAATATACCTTTCAATTCAGCCATCTTATTTTAAGTTATAAACCCAAAGGAAACATGCTTTTGCTTATCGAGGATATAAACAAAAATGTTCATAGCACCATTATATATAATAGGCAAAATCTAGAAATTATCTAAAGGTTCATCAGTATAAGAATAGACAAATAAATAGCATAATAATCACAAAATGGAATACTATACAAAAATGAGTGTAAATTAAACCATACACAACATGGACACATTTTCAAGAATGTAATTTTAAATAAAATGAATTCAGAATAAAACAATATATAATGTATACTTCTATTTATATAGATTTCTAAATATAGCAAAAGTAAATTTTAACATTTAAAAATGCACAATGAAGTACAACTCTGCAAAATCAAGTCTAAAAGAATTCAAATTTTAAAAAGTACTGAATTATTAGAATATAGAATATTGTTTATGCTTAAGAGTAAAGTTAAAATAATACTAAATATAAAATATCATTAAATATTTCAAAAACAACAATAAAATGTAGGTGAATTAAGAGTGCAGGAAATAATAACCAACATTGTTTTCATCTAATATCAGACAGTGATTACGTCACATTGATATATCAGTAAATACACATATATATATATAGATATAGATATATACATACATACATACATACAATTCTGGGAATAGTTAATAAAAGAATATGGATATAAGGATTCAAATACAATTTAAAATATGTATAAAAATTAATGAAATTATAACAGTGGTTTTTCCAAACCACTAGCGAAAACAAAAAAAACTTACTTCCATATTACTAAAAATATGAAGTAATTAGGAAGCATGAAAATTGAAAGGATACAAAATATAACTGAGTTAAAACCAATAAATTTGTTATACATTTAGATGTAAATAGGCTGAACTTTTCTATCAAATGACTGAAATGGATAACTCATATTACAGAAGAAAACCTATTTTGCTGTTTATAAGAGACCATCTTAAACAAAATGTCACAGAAAGTGAATATTGGACAGACACAAAAATAGAGAAGGGCATATTATCAAAGAAAAATATTTAATATACAAGTTTATATTAAAGTTGAATTCATAAAGAAGGTAACATTGTCAATGAAAAAGTATATAAGATTACATAATACAAAAATAAACAAAATAAGAGAAAAAACACGTTTAGAAATGTTCACACACAACCTTCAGAAGTTAAGGACTTTACCTGAGGACTACATTAGTGCAGCTTCTTACATTTAATCATTTTATTAATGCTTCACTGCAGGAAATAAATCTTGTGCTCAACTATTTTTAAAATTTTAGAAATATATGATAAAACTTAACTGCAAAAAGCAGAAATACAATTACCAAAATATAATGGAATCAGAAATTAATAAAATGATCATGGAAATATTACCTGACATCTTAGAAACCCCAGATTTTATCCTAATAATTACTCGGTAAAAAATCTGTAATACTGTAATAACCAACTGCAGGGAAAAACAATGGAAGCATTTCATGTCTTTAGCAAACACTGTAGAAACACACACACAGATATTCATAGTGTTAAATGTTCTTACTGTTTAAGACGTTAAACCAACTGAGAAATAATGAAATACATTAGGGAAATCAGCAAAATTAATTCTTGGAACATGAGAGATACTGTAACAACAAAACAAATTATCTGTATATAAAAATGTACTGGAAGAACAGTACTGGTTATTTAATTGGTCTTCTCATAGCTGTGATAACTTCTCATTTTATCCATGGAGGAAGAAATTTTCTGTCTGTTTTTATCTCTGCGTCTCTCTCTCTCCTTCTTCCTCCCTCTGTCCCTCCAAAATCAAACCTTGTATTTGTATACAACACTCTATTGCATTGAAGGTTAATAAATATTTTGTATCTCTTCACATCTGAACACTTGTCATTCAGCTTGGTACAGGTGATGTATTTTATTTTTAAATTTTTTAAAATAAACTTTTTACAGATGTCAGTTTTCCTTTATTCAAGTTTTGAGATCTCATTGGACATTCAGAGCAAGGAAGGGGGAAACAGTTATAAGCCTGAGAAGATACTGGGAGAAAATGGGGACCTTTTGTCTGTCTTCATACCAAACGGTCTGGAAAGAGAGGATGGAGAAGAGGGGCCATAGGAGTGACAGGCAGCTTGCGAATTTATCAGATGAAATTCTTAAATCTTCTATTAAAGCTAAAATTACTGATGGATGTATTTTTACTATGACATTGTGTGAACTAAATGGCTCTACTTTCCTAAAGAAAAGAATCTTCTTCCTTCCATAAATACATATTCAGATTAGAAATAGGAATTGCTTTTTATAGCATCTGAAAGTCAGTCTTTTTAAGTTTTGTAAGCATAAAGTCATTCTCTATTTGTTGTGTTTTTTCCTCTTCAAGCCTTCAGTTAAATTATGTTGTGGAGCATACTATTTTATTTTTTTTCTTCATTAAATCATTGTCAAGTTACTGACGCCTATACAGGAATTTTTTCCTTATTTTGTAATTCGATGAAAGTTGTAAGCTCTTTAATGAATCAATTTTCTAGCCTCATTGTGATTTTCAATTTTAATGTTTCATTAGCTATGGTTTGGCACTCCAGATAGCCCATTTTTAGGTTTATTCCTCTGAAAAAATTAATTTTCAGATTATGAAAATTAAAAAATCGATGCGGACTTACTCATGTATGGCAAACCTATCTTAATTATGTAGCTTCTGCAAGTGAGGAAACTGAATTAACTCTTGACCGTCTTAACTTTCTACATAAATAACAGATAGATCACCTGTGTATACAGACACAGAGAAAGCCCTTCACCTTGCTTAAGGACCGCTCGGATGTGATCTTCCTTAATGATAGGGTACGAAGTCACTTCTGCACTGTTCTCTGTGATAGCATACGGACGAATTGTTTTCATGTTATAAAGAATGTAGATACTTTGCCCTGGGACTTTTGTCTAATTTTAAATGGTTAGATGATTTTGTTCATACTTTCTCATCTGTTAGGCCCCATAATTCCTCTTTATGATGCGCGTCACGCCCATCAGTCTCTGAAGGCAATGAACAGTAGTTTTCTTGCGTTGCCACCTTTTCACTAAATCTTTCGATGTTGTTATACCATTTCTTTCAAGTAAAGGGAATCTCCTATTTTTAGTGTATTTCTTGCTAGATACGTGACCTAATAAGATCATTTTTTTTGGTTACCTTCTATTTGTCTAGAATTCAGTTGCACTTCAGGACAGTCTTTTTACAATGAATATGTCATAGTTCCTTTTCTTACAGAATAGTTTACAATCATGTGGTCAGAAATAGAATCTTTAGAATCCCTCAGCCTTTCTGAATTGTATTAAACTATAAAGATTGTAGGCATGAAATACTTTTTTGGAAATACTCAAATTCTTTTCAGAAACCTAGGGTAAGTGTCCACCTATGAAAGATACGATCTCATTCTGAGGTTTGTAAATATATGACTTCTTTAATAAGACATCAGTTTATTAAATAGCCAAAATGAGACTGACATTTTAATAGTGTTGATAGATGGACAGCTATTTGCAAAAAGATACAACTGAATTCATACCTTACACCACAAACCAAGATAAGTTCCAAAATATACCTAAAATCCACTAGTAGAAAAGAGGTACATTCTTTTATAACTTTAATGTAGGAATGTCTTTTTAGCTACAACTAAAGATCCAGAAGCCATTTAAAAAATTCAGTAAATTCAACTACAAAGATCATAAACATAGTAAAAAATCAAATGACAAAAGTGAGAGAATATTTGTATACAGTCAAAAGCAAGTTCATATATCAACAAAATATAGAATATATTATAAAGTGTGGGAAATACATATTTATGTTCATATTTGTCTTCAAATTCATAGTCACATTTAGAAATCCAGACACTGAAAGGCTAAGCTAGTAACTAATGTAACTGTAAACTACTGAATGTGGGGGAGAGAGGGAAAGGAGTAGAGATAACATGAATTGGACTCATTACATCTTAATATATTGTTTATCATTTTAATTTTGAACTCTGTAAATGCCTTACAATTTCAGTAAAGCAAAATTAAAGCAAAAACAACAAAGTAAAACTGAAAGTAGTAAAATCAAATAGAGAAACTAAGTATTTCAGATGTTTTATAACAGGGTACTTTGTAGACCCGTCATGGGAAGTATATTCCTGTGACCAAAAGTACTGCAAAGACACCTTAAATTTCAGTGTTATTGCTAGTTGTATCATTTATAGTTACATACCTAAATTATATAATAATGAATAACTGTGCTAATGCTGACAGAAACATTTCCTTCAGTCCACTGAAAAGTCGTGAAATAACAGAAGAGCAGAAACAAGAGAAAGGGAGCACGACTAACACTCTAGAAAGTGGAATGTGTGTGTATATATATTACATAAATAGAATGGATCGCATCAAAGCAACTCAAGGGTCGTCACGAAAGGCCTCTCCTGCTCAGTCAGGACGCTTTCAGCCTTAATATATACAAATCCGGAATTATACAAAGAGTGCCAACAACACGCCTCAGATGTTGCCAGGGGACGTGGTTATCCCATCAATTTCTTATCTAAAAATGTTTAAGTTTAGAGAGTCAAACTTTAACCCTGCATTTCCCATAGGACTCTATGTTTAGTTTACCCATATATTCCCTTCGCTGCAGGAATGCTCTTCTTTACTGAAAAACACCAGTTTATGATTATAGAAGAGCCTGTAAGATGAGAAAGTCAGTACTGAATCAGGCACTAATGATCAATGGGTGCTCAAGTTATTAGGTGAAAGCTGATGTGGAACCAGATCTTCACAGAGCATCATAGTATTAATATATAGAATAAATAAGGTCTGAAAGGAGGAAATGTAACTTTGTGGGGGAAAAAAATCAATCTGTCATCTTAAACAAGTGGCCAGTCACATAGCATCATGAATAGAGGGTTATCCAGGCACTGAATGCCTCGTGCTGCCCTGTCGTGTTGTATTTGATAAGAAATGCAGAAGCATCACCTGTAACATAATCCTGCTAAAATGCTTCGTCTTAACACAGCTGGCCAGTGTGTATAGACATTACAGAGACTCATTAAGTGAGTTATACTCTACCACAAGGAAACAGTGAGGTATGTACAGAAAGCTCAAAATTTTTATAGGAAGATTGGCCTGACCTCTTTGAAATGTCAATACGTTTTTTAAAAAGGTTGAGAGGGACTGCTGTAGATTAGAAGAGACATACAAATTATAAAAACCAATGTGTGGAGTTTATGTCGACACTAATATGGTTTGATCAAATCAAAGCATCCCTAAAAGATACCTTTGGGACAACGCTGAACATGGGCCTATTATTAGATGAATTTGAGACGTTATGGTTAATTTTTCATTGTTCGAATGACACATTGGCCCAGGAGATAAGGAAGTTTATCTGAAAATGAAACTGGTATCTTTCTATAGTTGCCTGGGTCAAGAATAACCTAGGATCACGGCCTCCCCACTTCTTTCAGGATGTGTAAATTGACAAGTCAACCATTACAATGGAATATTGTACAAATTTACGGTTGAGTCTCATTGTTTATGTTTCGGTCTGTAAAATTGCAGTGAAGATCAGTGTTCAGTCGGTTCAGACTGGTCCACACTGAAACTCCGCTCCTAAAGGAAGCACGAGGTTAGGTTCCCGTGAGCACCGTGTTTGCATCAACCAGTTGGCCTCTAACCTTGTCTTGTGTGTATTTCTGTTTCATAACAACTTACTTACTTTATACTGTTGTTGGATTAACATTGAACTCACAGCCAACAGCACTGTGACCCACGCCTGAATGAAGCTTACGTGTCACGTGCGTATGTTCTCTACAACGTACACCATAGGCTTCTGACACCTAGAGATCAGAGCACATTAGCATTATGCTTACGGGCTATCTTAAGGAGCAAAAGCAACCAAAACCACAAAAATGGGAAAAGCATGGCAATCAACTGACAGAAAAGGATTCTTATTGACAACACGAGAGCTAAAACAAGAAGACGGAGAATTGCCTTGTATGATCTCAGCTAGGAACACACGTATCTACTAGATGACTAAAATTTGCTCCAGTTCTCTGAATGTGCACGTCCACGAATGAGAAAGTGGGAAAGCGGCACGAGTATGGATTTGGGGGCAAAAGTACTGCAAATTGCAAATGTGAAATCCACAAATAAGACGGATTAACTGTATGTTACTCTTCAATAATTTTACTGCAGTATTATTGTGAACGTTATTATGAACTATAGTAGTAGTTTGAACATCAGCATTGTATATTCAACATTAATAACAAATTTAGTAATGTTAGTAACTAGTTCTTCGATTAACATTATGTTAGTATCATTTTTCTATAAATGCAAATGATAGAAATATTGTGAACAAAACAACTACTGGATGTGATAATAGAACATTTCATATCCTGCACCAAGTAATTAAAAAATATATGTAATCATTTCAAAACCTGTCTACCTGTTGAACCATAAGAAAGTTAAACAAATTTCCATGAATTAGTACTATACTGGCCCTACTCTGAATATAGGGCAAAAAAGTTAAAAAATCAGTATTTGACAGATAACTTAAAAAATCTAAATATAATAGAAATTTAAAAATCCATCATGGCTCTTGGTTTCAACTTAGGGTATAGAAAGCTCGGAACAGCATCACTCCCACTGTAACTACAAGTTCCATTACCTAGTCTGTAAAAAGAAAAAATACAATATTGTTAATTATTTCATAGATTTTTTTTTGTGATAGTTAATGAGATAAATTAGGTAACACATCTCATCCTCTACATTCTGTCTCTGTCTCTCCCTCCAGCTCTCCCTCTCTCTTTCTCTACATATTTATCATGTATATCTGTTCACACACACATGAACACACACATGTGGCTCGCTTTCCGGGAAGCTCTGCTTTGCTGTCATGTACAACCATGTGTGACATGGTCATTAGGGAAGGTACTCCTTCTGGGAGATGTATACCTCTTCTGGGAAAAGTTCAGGGGAGACTGCATTCTAAGGAAATTAAGGTGGTTTCACTGGCTATGAAAAAACTTACAAATACTAACAATTGTGTAACATGTTTCCTCCAATTAGTTTTAGGTATAGGTAATCATAGCTAAACTTCTCATCCAGACAGACTTGTTAAGCTTGAAGAGTCTCACTTTTTACATGTTGAGTTTTATGTTTTTCCCATCTCCTGCTCATTAAAATAACTCCGACTATTTTGAATTGACTTGAAATAATAGGCTTGTGGAGGAACGTCATGCTTTATTCTGATTCTTGCCAGCATGCTTGCTCCTGTCGTATGGCAAGAGACCCCTCAGGAAAATTGTTAGAAAGGGTTTGGCCACCATGGTATCTCCTACTGATTCTGCCCTTTAACAGCCAGGGTTGGTAAGTGTAGCAAGTCAGAACACAGCAGAATTCATCCCAGCTAGATTCCAAGTTAATGAACTGTCAGTGAAATTAGGCTGCAAGCTATCGGCAGTTAGATTCCTCAAGACTTACTTCTCTGATCTTTGCTCATTGCCCTTCCGGCTCTAACTCCATTTTATCAACTGACAGTGACCAAGAAGACTGAGCTTGTGTGATTGATTGATTGATTGATGGATGGATAATAGAAGAGGTTGTAACATTACAACCTTGGTTGGCATGTTATCTGCCTTCTAATATAGGGCAGGTAACAATTTGACAAATATTTTATCACATAACAAGAAACATCAGCTCTCCGGTTTGTCCATTCAGTCAACTCCATGCTTGACAATCTGTTCATTGCAATAGAGACTTCCAGGTACCAAACTATATATTGGTAATGATTAAGTGTATCTCTATAAAACAGTAACAACATAAAAAATAATAATTACTTAAAGAAAGTAGTTGTTTTATGTTTCTTGTATGTGAAAGGATTCCAGACATAGGCAACCAGGGTTAATGTCGTTTTTGTGAAGTCTTTAATTAGGAATCCATTTTCTTTTTATCTGTTTTCTGATCTTTGTGACAAATTTCCAAACTCAAGGACTGACTCATTTTCATAAGACAACCATTGTAACTCTAGTCATCAAATTCACATTCTATGAAGCAAGAAGGAGGGAGAGGTAATCATGAAACAAGTACCCAGCAGAGTCTGCCCTCCTTTAGGAAATTTCTGGGAAGCAGAATCCAAAAGTCTCTGCTTGGAAATGTAACTATCACCTAGGACGTGTCCACATCTTTAGCTAGTGTTCTTTAAAAAATAATGGAGAATATATGGTAGACAGATAACTAGGATTCTGTAATCTAATCATTGTTTTTGCTCTGTATGTGACTGATATGTTACACTTTATGGGTGCCCAGACTGCAGTCGTTATGAATAAGGATGGGGTGGAGCTGACACTCATAAAACTTTTTGGGAGTTCTATTTAAATATATATTTGCAAATGCTGTGACACAGTTTATGTTGTAACATATTCATTCCTGATAAGCATATTTTAGTATTCTACTACATGGAGACCAGTTTCCATTTTTTATTTTATGACAACTAACAAACACAGATATGGCCTGAAAGAAAAATGCCCTGCAGTAAATTTCAGATTAGATTTTGCTTTTTATATTGGCACCATTGTTATTTTTAATGGAATTTTCTAAGACAATAAAACAACTCACAAGATTACGCTTTTATAATGAAACCAACTTTATACATTAAAAGTTAACATATTTTAAAAGATAACACTGCCTGTCGCTGCCACAAGTGTTTATTTTTTGCACTAAGTCATTTTATCTTGCAGTACAACTGGAGAAGTATCATAGGGACCATACATATAAATCAGTCAAATAGAAAGCAATATTTATTTTTACTTTTTCTCTCTGTTTCCTTTTTTCTTTTTTAGGGGGGCAGGGGGAGGAGTTTATTTATTTATTTATTTTTAGAGGTACTGGGGATTGAACCTAGGACCCTGTGTATGCTAGACATGCACTCTACCACTTGAGCTATATCCTCCCTCCTCTACAAAGCACTATTTTAAAATGGAAAAAGTGGTAGATCTATATGTTGAATTGTATTAACTGTGGCCAGTTGTATGTGCATTATTTTTTTCTCTTTTGTGTTTCTGCTTTACCCTAACACTAGGAATCAATATAATGTTAGACACTGTCCAACTCTCCAAATTTCAAACAAAGAAAAAAATTCCATAAATAATTTATAGTAATAAAGCTCACAGTTGATCAGTTCTTTCATAAGATTGACTGGGGTTCAGGCAGATTTGGATACTGATTGTCACTTACACACCTATCACCACAGCTCATTGCTCTATGTGGCAAGGGTGTGTACACGCATGGAGTTTACAAAAGAGATACTTACCTAAGGAGAGTACACCAACGATCATAGCAGCAGCATTCAGAACAGCCAAAAGGGGAAGCGACCCAAGGGCCCATCGACGATGAATGGATAAGTAAAACGTGGTAGATACATGCAATGGAACATCATTCAGCTTTAAAGAGAAAGGAAATTCGAACATAAGCTACCATATGAATCAACGTTAAGGACATTATGTTGAGTGAAATAAGACAGTCACAAAAAGACAAAAACTATATGATTCCACTCATATAAGGTACTTAGAGTAATCAAATTCATCAAGTAGCTGCAACTGAGCAGAGAATATGGGGCCAAGTTTTCATCCCAGATGTAATAGAGGGTTTCTACTACCCATCAATTTCATTAAGAAACCCAATTTCACGTTGCAGACAAAACGTTAACACACGTCTAAGACCATATACCTGGCCCTGTATCTGATTTAATATGGTGTATAACTGTGTGTTCGTGTGTGTGTGTGTGTGTGTGACATACTGTTTTACTACTTGTATTTAACATAGAATATGCGTTTATGCTTTCAAACATGGCTATATGGTAGACTTTTCATTTTCTTTTCTTTCTTTATTGTTGCTTCTTCCTTTTGTCGTCTTTTAGCAATATTAAAAAAAAAGGTATGATCTACTCATCTCATGGAATGTTATTTATACATTGTTCAAATATTACAGTTAACAAATGCATTAAAGGACATAGGGAGATAATAAAATGTTAATTTAAGGAGATGTGTTTCATGTTTTAATACCTTAATTTAAGGGAGTGGCGCACTTTCCTGCAATGTATTTAAATGCCAGCATTTTATATTATTTTATTAAATTACCACAAATAAAATAGAAAATGAAAGGTCAAATATAAGAAAGAACATGTAATACATTTCTTAATATAAAAGTAGTTTATCCTGTTTTAAATATAAAGACTTGTTTATAACAATTTTTCTTTACCTGAAGTAAAATTTATAGAAATCAGGTGAGTGAAATATCTCTTAAATTAAAATATTTACTAATGTAATTTATATTTAAAACATCAAAAATGGGTTCTAAAGGATATTTTCATTGGCACAGATAATATGTGTAATTTAAACTGAATAATATTTCACTAGTAAAATTATTATGGAATTTGTGAATATATACTTAACATTTATATTCAACAACAGCATTAATATGAAAATATATTCAGAAATTGAGATTCTGAAATTTATTGCAAAATACAACTTCCACTTAAGACTTCACTTGTCTATTTTTATCTTAAAAGAATCTTTTAGCATGAAAATCTTTTAGCAAGTAGAATTACAGAATTTAAGAAATACAAATTGCCTAGTATATGTGCATTTCAGAGATGTTCAAAGGAACATGATTATCCTATTTTCAATTCAACACACACAGTATTTGTCATAATTTCCCCCTTAGAATTCTGTAAGCTGACAGCCCACACATTAAGTTCAGAGTCTTCAAAAAATACACTAATGGCACAAAATGAGCTAGAATAATAGAAGATAATACACACTGCATTTAACTCTTTGAACTTTTGTTTCCATGATAATGTGACATTGTTGCACCTATAAACATTGTATATTTACATTGTGTCTGGTATTGGGCAGAAGACAGATTAAGTACAAGATGTGGTCAATTAATCGTGAAGGATTTGGTTTGATTCGGCTTTGGTGGCTCATATCACAAAGCTCATATTACAAATTGGCAGACAAAATGGAGTTTAAGTGCAGATTATTGCATACCATATCATTAATGCAATGCATAATCTTATGGCCTTTATCCTGCAACGTGTTGGATGCTATGTCAATTTTTTGATTTTTTAATCAGAGGATGAATGCTATTAGCATTTCAGAAGTCTAATCTTGAAAAAGGAAGAGACCCAAGGAGTTGGGGATTAGCGGTGGGGGTGGACCAGTGTAAAGACATTGCAGTGTGCTGGGTATGAAGTACTAAGATTCTAGACTCTGCCAGTGACAGCTTGATACAAAGGGAGGGTAGATACAAGAAATTCTGAGGAAAAAATGATGCTTTTAATTTCTTTTTCTTTTCTAATAGCTCTGGCTAGGACTTCCAGTGTATGTTGAATGGAAGTGGCAAGAGTGAGCATGCTTGCCTTATTCCAGATCTTATAGGAAATGATTTCAGTTTTTCACCATTAAGTATAATATTAGTTGAGAGATTTTTCACATATGGCCTTCACTGTTTTGAGGCAAATTCTTTCTATACCTAATTTGTTGAGAGTTTTTGTCATGAAAGGACTTTGAATTTATCAGAGGATTTTTCTGCATCTTTTAGGATGATCATGTGATATTCCTTTTATTCTGTTATGAGGTGTATTGCATTTGTTGATTTGCATATGTTGACCCATTCTTACATCCCAGGGATAGATCGCATTTGGGCAGGGTGCATGACCTTACAAATGTGCTTTTGAATTTGGTTTGCTGATATTTAGATACACCCATTTCACTAGGATATTGGCCTATAGTTTTCTTTCCATGTGGTGTCTTTGATAGAGTGATGCCACCTTTAAAAATGAGTTTGGAACTGTTTCTTTCTCTTCTATTTTTGAAGAATTTAAAGAGGATTGGTGTTAATTCTTTAAAGCTTTGGTAAAATTCACCCCTGAAGCCACCCGGTCCTGGGCGTTCACTTCTTTAAGGCTTTGGATTACTAATTCAGTCCTCTTACTTGTTACTGGTCTGTTCAAGTTTTCTACTACTTCTTGATTCAGTCTTGGCGGGCTGTACGTTTTAAAACTGTATCCATTTATTTATCCTAGGTTGTCCAGTTAGTTGGTGTATAGTTGTGCATAACAGTCCCTTATTGTCTTAACTTTTAAATGTCTGTGGCATCAGTTGTAGTGTCTCCTTTTTCATTTTAAAATTATTTTTACATTCACTATTTCATTTCCTTCTGTCCTAATTTTCATTATTTTCTTCCTTTTGTTAACTTTGGGCTAATTTGTTTATTGTTTTCCAATTCCTTGAGGTATCAAGTTGCTTGAGTTATTTCTTTTTTTAAAATGCAGATGTTTGTCACCATGAACTTCCCTCTTAGTACTGCTTTTACTGTATCCTGTAAGTTTCAGTATGTTGTATCTTTGTTTCATTTGTCTTGAGATATTGTCTGTTTTTTCTTTTGATTTTCTCTTTGACTCGATGGCTGTTCAAGTGTGTGCGTTGTTTAATTTACATGTACTTGTGAGTTTTCCCATTGTTCTTCAGTTTCTGATTTCTAGAGAATTTTACAACACATTGGTCATTTTATTACAGGGGTAAGGGGGTGGAAGAGGTATAAATTTATTTGTGATCTTTGCTTTAACCACTAGGAGAATGGTGCTGCTAAGAAAAACACAGAGGTCAGTTTGGTTGCCAGGGTCTGGGGAGCAAGAGGTGATGGGGTTGAACGGTGATAGGCTGAATGGAAGATATAAAATCAACTTAATTTTAAGATTAATACAGTTTGCAGGATGAATATACTGTTCAAATGGAAATGACCATAGAGATGGAAATAAATGTGTAGTTGCTTCTGGAGAAAGAAATGCTTATGGAAATTATATTCTGGTATAAGATAATGCCT
The DNA here is from genome assembly GCF_048773025.1 of Camelus bactrianus. Classification (NCBI taxonomy): domain Eukaryota; kingdom Metazoa; phylum Chordata; class Mammalia; order Artiodactyla; family Camelidae; genus Camelus; species Camelus bactrianus. The sequence goes on from NC_133545.1 coordinate 8,725,243, forward strand.
CTCTCTTAATGTGAAGGAAGTCTATAAATTTGGGTTGATTGTAGAGAGGACCATACAGATTTTTTTTGTCTTCACTGTTGGCATCATTGAAATTCAAGAATGGCTGAGTCTAGGTTGTAAGTGGTTAAAATATTGTCTTATCACTGAGCCTTGCTCTTACTTTCCATGTTACTATTCCTCAACTCAAGAACCCCTACAAAATGATCTGGTCATCAGTTATTCATAAACATTACATCAACTGTACTCTCAGCTCTGAGGGTACTAGCACAGAATGAGAAGCTTATGTTAGGGATATACCTTCTAATATGAGCTGATTGTGGATTTCTACCTTAACTTGGGGCGAGTAGGTAAAATATAATGAAATGTTATTCTAGAAATCTACACAAAACCCAGATTTTATTCAATCAGGCCATCTGGCTGATGTTTACTACTTTGATTTGGAAGGTAGAGGAAATGCTAGTTATCTGTAGCTTAGGGAAAAATAGACCCATGTGTATGTATGCATCCTGAAACTTCACTGGTAACATGAATTTAGTTTGTACTATTTCAGAAGTTTTTAGAGTTAGCAAATGAAAATGTATTAGGTAGTATCTCTTTATAGCCTGGGGACTAAGGCTTCAAAGCACAAGGAGGAGAACATTATCCAGGAAGACAAATGGAACTGTATTATAGCTCCTTAATTCCAAAGAAAATGAATCATTATTCATAATAAATTTTATGTGGAAAATATTAACATAACTGTGTTTCAAATGCCTGGCCTATCTCAGACTGAAAAACTTCATTTTTCCTCCAGGGCATATTTTATCATTTAAATTCTAGAAAAATGTGATGAATATAATATTTGAAATAATAGAACCTGAAATTTATCTTAAATGAGATTAGACTATGCCATTGCTCCTAAAGGTATATGTCTTTTTTAAACAGCTGTTAGGAAATGAATTTATCATTCATTATCAATTCTAAAACAACCTCTATATATCTTTTGAGATTAACTGGCTACTCAAAATTTCTCACCTATCTATTAAAAAAGAAAAAAAAGCAAAGAGATACTCTTCATTATAGCTGGAGATCTGTGTCTGAGACAGTTAATGCAACTATGAAAACACATGTTCATAGATGCCTAAAGGATATTTAATAATCTCTGTATTCTTTTGCATAAAATTTTAGTTAGGTTTTCATGAGAAATGGTGGGGAAGCCTTGACTAAACATGGGCGGAACCACATTTATTTTATCTATATCTTATCAATATGAATTTTTAAAATTAACCATCCATAAGGAGCATTCTGAGTGAAACAGCCTGAATTACACTTTTAGTATGTTAATATTCACAGAGGGGCCCTACCTTAGGATAACTTCATATTTCTTATTTAGCTTTTGATTTGCTAACAGAAAATTTTACAAGAAGCAGATAGAAATTAGTAATTCCAAGACAGAAAAGTATACACAGGGTGAGCTCCTGAAAAGGAACTGCTGTCCCCCATGTAATCCCGAAGAATGCAGGGACTTATAGTCTTAGGGTACAAATGTGATTCAACCTTTTCTTCTGTGGTTTTTTCCTATATAAAGTGATTCATTGAAAATTATTTTATAGGCTTGTATTTATAATGAATATGAATATATAATACTCTCTCACAATTGTTGTAAATAATTGGACAAAACCTTAAGATGTAATCAGAGGTCATCGTAAGACTCATATTTGTATACCATTTCACATGATGTAATATTGGACCTTTATAATAATTCACTTGAATATAAACAAGAAAATAAGCAACTAAAAATAATCTCTTCCATCTTTGGTCAATTCTGTTTAATTTTACTGTTTCAATATTACTACTTTGGCCTATAAGTTTCCTTTCTGCAAAACATAATTGTCTCTGAAATTGTAAGTGATTATTTGGTGACCACACTTAGGCTCTGCAGTGTCAGTAAAGGAAGATCTGATTATGGTTACAGCACATGATACCTAAAGAGGAAACAGCAAAACAAAACAAAAACACAGGTGCTGAGAAGTGCTGGTGACAAGAGGTGATGACAGGGGATCAGAGTTATCTGCTTCACAAGCTTTCTTCATGCTGTCACTACTCAAAAGATAGTAGAGTTTGCCTGTTCCTACACTGTAAGTGGGGATAACTTCTTCCTATCTGCAGGTTACAAGGACTTTCCAATTATTACTTTATTCTCGTCCTGAAAAGCGAAATAAATGTCAAACTAAAAAGAATGGATGTTACAAAAATGCTATGTCTTTAAAATTTCTGGGATAGAGTAACTGTTTCAGGTTTAAAAATACTTTAGCTTCATGTCAGTTGTATATAATCTGTTTACTTTGAAACAACATCAAGAAGAAGCAAGTTAAATATTTATATAAAGTTTATACATAAATATTTATATATAAATATTTATATATATTTATAAAGGTTTTTCATAAAGTAAGGTAACAAAAATAGATAAACATAGTCATGTATTAGTAATGACACTTCATTTTTGTTATGACTTGATTTTCACCAAGGGACAATATTCCCTTGTCTATTTTTAACCTAGTCAATAAAATAAAATGAAATCCATGTATAACCGTAAGATATTTTTTCAAGTATAAGTTGAATTCATCAGCTGTTTTTTTTTTATATTTTGTCATGGATGACAATATTTAAAATATATTAAAAAATAAATTCAAACAATTCAAAGTGAGAAATACTTTCTTTCCTCAAAGTCATTATTTTGAAGTGTCATATTCTGTTTGTTAAAGTATATTTTGAGACAGAGCATGCTCTGATTAATTGTATTTAAATATTCTGAGTCTTTGTAAAAAATCAATATATTTTAAAGCAAAATAGTTTTTAAAAATAAATTAGTAAGAATATTTCCAGTAAGGATAAAATAATAGGGACTAGATTTAACCTACTGCCTGAAACAACCAAAAGAGGAACCAAATTAATAGAATAAGGGTTCTAAAAGCGCCTGATGTCAGGCAATAAAGCACAGCAATCCAGGAGATTAAGTCGACGAGGTGCATCCTATGCTTGCCCAAATGTACTACTGGAATGAATTTTCTGGCTCTGACAGAGAATCAACCCAGGCAATTCTGAAAAACTCTTAGCTACCCTGAATTAGGAAAAAAGCTAGAAGACACAAAATGATCAGTGTCAGGGAGTGGAGCTGACACACTAGAATATGTACAGATATTAAAAGAAAAGTGAGAACCTTGTAAACAATTTTGTGGCAATAAATTGAACAGAGATAAAATGGAGGAATTCCCCCAAAGACACTGTTACTAGTGAAATTTTGCCCCCTGCCAAAAAAAGGTATGCTGAAGCTCTAACCCAGTGCCTCATAATACGGCCTATTTACAAGATTTAGTCGAGTTGAAATGAAGTCACTAGGGTAGGCCCCAGTCCAGTATGACTGGTGTCCTTATAAAAAAGGAGAAATTTGGACATACAGAGATGATATGAAGACATAAAAGGAAAATACCATGTAAATGTAGAGGATTTGAGTGGTGCACCTCCAAGTCCAAGAATGACAGTGAATCACACTGCCAACCAATCACCAGAAGAAAGGAAGAGGCAAGGAAGGATTCTGCATGAATAAGAGCAAGCCTGTGAAATGTTGATTTTGGATTTCTAAGCTTCAGAACTGTGAGACAATAATTTCTGGTGTTTAAGTCACCCAATTTGTGGTGCTCTATTATGGCAGCCCTAGCAAACCAATACAGACGCAAACTACCGAACTTCCTTCAGGAATACACTGACGACCCAAATAACTCTGTCTGTTAAGAAAATTAAATTTCTATTTAAAAATTTCTCACAAAGAAACTCCAGATACAGATAGAATCTCTAGTAAATTTTACCAAATATTTAAGGAAGAAATATGCTGTTTCTACAAAAGAGAAAATTAAAGAGGAGAGCATAATTTCTAATTTATTCTATATATCCAATATTATTTGATATCACAACCAAGTAAAGATATTACAAGATTAGGAAACTAATCAGACCAGCATCATGCCATGAAAGCAGATGAAAATATTCTAAACAAAATTTTCTGGAATGGAATTCCACAATATATGCGAAGGATGACACATTGTAACTAAATATGGGTTTTCACAGATATGCAGGGTTTGTCTAACATTAAAAAAAAAATCAACGAATGTAATTCACCACATCGACAAACTGAAAAAGACATAACATGATCATCTGACAAAATCCAACATCCATTCATGATTACAGACTCTTAAAAGTGTGAATAAAAGGGACCTTGCTCTTCCTAATTCAGGGAATCTGTGGTAATTATACATCACAATAAATGGGAATGGTTGAATGCCTTCCCTCTAAGGATGGCTAAAATATCTGTTCTCCACCACATCATCTGACATTGTACTGGTGCAGTAAGGTAAGAACAACTAATAAAAATTATCTAGAATGGAAAGAAAGAAAATATTTATTTGTAGGCAACATTCCATGTATAAGATCCAACTGAATACACAAAAAAACTAGTGAGAATTGTAAGGTTGCAGAATACATGACCAAAATGCAAACATCAATACTATTTCTAGGTATGGATAACAAATAATCAGAAACTGAAATCAAAAGAATTATGCAACTGGCAATAGTATCAGAAGTATGAGATCCATAGAGAGAAATCTGACAAAGAATTTTAAAACCAGCAAACAAACCATGAAAACAAAAAAGAGCTAAATTATGTAGCATTTGTGATATGTCTGGCTTATTTCATTTAGCATAGTGTCCTCCAGATTCATTAATGTTTGTTGCAAATGGCAGGATTTCCTTTCTTTTTAAGGCTGAATATTGCATGAATATTCTCCATTTTCTTTTTGCATTCGTCTACTGATGGACATTTAGATTGTTTCCATTTATTGGCTACTGTGAGTAATGCTGCTGTGAACGTGAGAGTGTAGATATTCCTGTGAGAATCTGAATTCAATTCTTTTGGACATATATCAGAAAGTGGGCTTCCTGGATCATATGATAATTCTATTTTTAATTTTTTGAGGAACTTCCATAATGTTTTTCATAGTGGCTACAAGAAGAGATCTAGTGCACAGCATAGAGCTTATGGTTAACAGTACTATTTGAATACTTAATATCTGTAAAGAGGGTAGATCTTATGCTAATTGTTTTTATAATAATAATGATAATGACAATGATAATAATGAAATAATAATAATAATAATAATAATAATATAATAATAATAATAATAATAATAATAATAATAATAATAATAATAATAATAAGGGTTGGAGGAAGCTTTGGGAGGTGATGAGCATTTTATGGCGTAGATTGTGGAGATGGCTTCACGGGTGTATACTTAACCCCCCCCACCAAAGAAAGGAAGAGTTGATATCACCCCCCCCACCCTTTCCTTTTTCTGCTCTCTGCTCTGTCCAGATGATGGCACCACAAACACTACATGAATCACGTTTAACCAAGGAAAGGTGGACAGGATATGCATCAAGAAGCCATTTTCCCCCAAGGTTCAGTTGAATACAGAAGTTTCACTTTCTTGGAGGTTGCTTTAATTACTGAATAGACGACAAGAAACAAGATGGGTTCTGGCAAGAAGGGCTGAACTCATTTTCCCCTTTCTTTTCCTGATTGGCTGTATCCTTCAGGGAAGGAAATACAACATGACCAACTTGCCATCATATGAAGAGCCACATAAATGTGGTCCATGTAGGAAGTTTGTGTATTTGACAGGAAGGTTGATCATGCTTTTTTTTTTTTTTTTTTTTTTTAAGAAAACTGAGCATATCAGCTTGGTCAAGGATAAACAAGGACTGTTTCCCTTCCTTGATCTCCCAAGTGTTCTGTACTCTAGGGCTGTTTTTATAGGAGCTCACTTATTTCTATTCAGGGAACACTTCTTTATATAAAATCCTCATTCTGGACCAAAAGAATCAGATTTTACTACTAACTGCCAAGAAAAGAAAGATTGACTAATATTATCATCTAAGCTTTAATAAAGGATTCATTAATGATTTACTCTTTCTTTAAACATAACTGCTAAAAATTTTATTTTTAAAAATAGTTTAACATATCATTTGGATTACACATGTAATTTTAAAATACATAAATAAACCAAAATAGTCAACCACTTTTCGTACTATGTGAGTGTAATTTCTTGTCAATTGCAGATGTTAAAATCCAATTTAGAAATTTTACATAAAATACTACTAAACAGAAATAACCTTTACAAATTTAAAATCAATTCAAGAATTACCTAATGGGATATTAAAGCAGAATAAAAGATAAAAGTTTTAGCAGAATGTAAGTCTATGATACCTCCAGATTACCCAGAAAAAATTGTAATAATTTGTGTCAAGATGATTTTGCTTTCAATGCAGTTAGTCTTTACAATTACATAATAGCCTTTGGTATCTTTTTATTTCAGTGCCACAATGGGACCTGATTTTCTTCCAGTGATATTCATAACCATGGATGAGGAAACTAATACCACTTCATTAAGTCTAAAGGTAAGAAAGGTATTATTAATACACATAATGTGCTTAGGAGACAGAAACTGAAAATCTTCTTGGTTGTGCAAATACCAAACTGGTTTATTACTGAGTTTGAGGCTTAGAAAATAAAATATATGATGTATGTGATATGTTATGTGTCATTAGGTAAATTACTTAACTCTATATGCAACATATAGCGTAATATTTAATTAATATACAGGCTGCTATACAAAATATTTTCATGAACTTTTATACACCTCCAGGATACTGCTTTTGAGTAGGACACTATGTTCACTTCTTCATAAGTAGGCAGAGTGTCGCCTCTCCAGGGCTGGGTACTCGTGTTTGTTGTTAATGGTTTTATTACTTCTTCACCTGTTTGATTTACACTGCAGTGTCCTGATAGGAAAAAATATATATAATTTTGATTTGATTTCTATAATTTTTAAGAACGTGCTTTATAAAATTAGACATACTAGCAATGAAGTTCTTTCCTTGGAATATCTAAAATATATACAAATCTATATTCAAAATATACTTCATAGTACTAGTAAATTAGAAAGATAATTTGTTACTTGCTGACATGGTTTTTTCTGACATTCAAGCATTTCATAAATCAATTTGATGTATGCAAATCAAAACTATTGAATTAACATAAACTGTTAGATGTCACATAAAATATAACGTAATGCTAGAGTTGGAACAGGGAAATAATTTTCTTCATCACTTAAATTCAGAAAACATTTAACTTAGAATAAATTACATTAAAGTTTCTTGTACTATTTTTAGTGATAATATAATCGTAAGTTGAAGTCCTTTCTGAAGGACTGTAGGGTGTCTCAGAACAAATCAACTTGTAGTAACTGGGAAAAATGAGGAAACTGGTTTTGTAAATACTTAATACTCTAAAACTTAAAGCCAAACCATAATAAATGCTAATCAAATTATTATTTATATAAGTCACAAAATAAATACTTATTAATTATTATATCTAAATGGTAAAGTATTGTGAATTTACTTGGGATTTTCTGTTTTTCTTGTTTCAAAGATCTGTACATACAAACACACACACACACACACACAAGCAGAAGACCTACACATATTGTAGCAGAAACAGCCCATATGCTTTCTTTATGAGGAGTTGCTTAATTCAATGTATATTTCCTGACTATTCTATTTGCAAAATTTTCTAGACTCTTTTAAAACTATAAAGATGAACACAGTGTATTTTTTTGCCCTCAATGAGCTAATATATCATGAAGGAAATAAGACAGATGAGTAAATAAACATAAAACAAATTAGCAGTACCTAAATAGTAATAAATAAAAACAGATAAACAACGTGGTAATTCCTAGGTGGATGAACGATATTAGACTGACATTTTATGCTACCATGTCATCTGCTACCTAAATAACAAATATGGAAAAGTCGATTAAATCTTAAAGAATAAGAAAGACAGATCTCCAATATCTTCAGGCATCTGTGTTAATTGATGCCTGCGCAGTATTTTTCAGTACGTGCCAGTGGTTTGATTTCATTCACCATGACTCAGTGGAGGACACTTTGCTTGTTTCTCAGCCTCAGCTCTGGGGGCAGCAGATCACAACATCAGCCTAAACAGATTCTTCCTATTTTTTGACTATTCAGATTTCTTTTCTAGTGTTCTTAAAAGCATCTTGAAGAATCCATTTATTCCCAATTGAAAGTTTCCTGATATTAATATTTTGTATATTTCTTTTCAGTAAAGGTGTATTGAAGGTGTCCACAATGATTTCATACACCTGTACATGATTAAATGATTATTAAAGTCAAGCTAGTTAACATCTCTCCTCACATAGTTACCATTTTTTGTGTGTGATGAGAGCATCTGAAATCTATTCTTTTAGCACATTTCCAGGATTCAGTACAGTGTTACTATTATCATCAAGATGTCCATTAGCTCTCGAGATTTGTTTATGCTGCATGAATAACACTGTACTGTTTAACCAATATCCTCCCATTTTTGCTACCTCTTCTCCCCTAGTAACCGCTCTTATCCTCTCTGCTTGTATTATTTGCCTTGTTTTAGATTCCAGTTGTGATTCTGCAGTTTTGTTGTGTGTGTGTGTACCTGGCTTATTTCACTTAGTATGATGTCCTCCAGGTTCACCCATGTGGCTGCAAAGGGCCAATCTCTTTTTTTTTCTTTTTTTAAGGCTGAATGATATTCCATTGTATATAATGCCACATTTCCTTTATCTGGTCATCTACTGACAGAAACTTAGGTTGTTTTCATATTTTGGCTACTGTGACTAATACTGCAGTGAACATGGATATCTCTTCAAGGTTCTGACTGCGTTTTCTTTGGGTATATACCCAGAGTGGGACTGCTGCATTATATGATGTTCTGTTTTTAGTTTTTTGAGAAACTGCCATACTGTTTTCCATAATGGCTGTAAAATTTATATTTCTATGAACAGTGTACAATGTTTTAATTTCTTCACATCTTCAACAATGCTTGTTGTCTTTTATTTTATTGATAACAGCCACCATAATAGGTGTGAGATGATACTTCATTCTGGTTTTGATTTGCATTTCCCTGATGATTACTGAAGTTGATCACTTTTTCGTATACCTCTGGCTGTTCTCGTCTTTTTTTTTTTTTTTAATGTGTATCTTTGCCCTTCGCCCGTTTTTAAAATCAAGTTGTTTGATTATTGGTATTAAATTGTATAGGCTCCTTAGATATTTTGGATAACCTCTTACCAGATATATGGCTTGAAAGTATTTCCTCCCAGTCCTTAACTTGCCTTTTCATTTTGTTGATGCTTGCTTTTACTGTGCAGAAATTTGTTAGTTTGATTTAGTCCCATTTACTTATTTTGGCTTTTGTTGCCTAAACTTTTGGTGTCATATCCAAACACTTGTTGCCAAGGCCAATGTCAAGGATCTTTTCTTTACGCTGCCTTTTAGGAGTTTGACAGTTTTAGGTCTTACATTTAAATCTTTAATACATTTTTCGTTAATTTTTGTATATGGTGTAAGATAAGAGTCTAATTTCATTTTGTGTGTGTGTGAATATCCAGTTTTTCCTACACTATTTATTGAGGAGATGGTTCTTTCCCCATCTATGTATACTTAACACCTCTAATCCCTTGTTCATCAAAGTATTTTCCTTGAAATGCCCTCCCATAGAATATATGGACAGAAGCCATTTCCAAAGCCAAATAAATTTGGGAAACTCTGCACATTCTTCAGAGATTTTAATTGCATATTTACATATTAAACCCTTCTGAACCCCTGCAGTAAGAACACCTACGTTGTTAGTTTTCATTTGATCCCAATCTCCCAAAGCAATTTGCTCATAGATTTAAAAAATCTTGTTAGAATATATTTGCATCCTATAGAGTAATGTTCTATGGAACATGTTTTTGGAGAATCACTGATTTAAACCAAGAATATAGCAGTGGAGTAGGGTTGTTTTGGTTTTTTTTGGTTTGTTTGAGTTGTAATGGTTCTATTTTTAGAATCTCTTTTCTGGATATTTTTCTCTCTTATTCATTGTACATTGTCTCAATTACTGTAACTTTATAGAAAATCTTGGTACAAAATAGTGTTGGTATTATACCTTTGTTGCTCTCTTAAAATATTGTTTTATGTATTTGAGATCCTTTGCATTTTTATGTAAATTTTAGAAGCAGGCTGACAATTTCTTCAAAAAGCTGCTGAAGTTTTGATTGGGATGACATTGAATTTATATGTCTATTTAGGGAAAATAAACATCTTAACAATATTGTGTCTATTCTAAGCAAAGTCTGTACAAGGTATATGACCCCAGTTATGTCAGTCTCTTTAATTTATCTTACCAGTGTTTTTTCAGTTTCAGGCATAGTTCTACATCTTTTGTTGAATTTATTTACAGGTAGTTGTTCAGATGTTATTGTAAATGGTATTTTAAATTTTATTTTCCAGTTATTTGTTGTTAGCATATAGAAATACATTATAAATTGTTTTTGTTGACTTTGTTTCCCATAACCTACATTTACTTACTAGTCCAGGAGCTGTGTTTGTATTAATTCACTGGGACTGCCATAACAAAGCATCACAACTGAGTGGCCTCAACAACAAAAATGTATTGTCTCCCGTTCTGGAGGCTACATGTCCAAGATCAAGGTGTTGGCAAGGCCAGGCTCCCTCTGAAAGCATTAGGGAAAAATCTGGCCTTTCCCCTTGGCTTGTTGGCAGTATAACTCTGTTTTCACATGATGTTCTTTCTGAATGCGTGTGTGTGTCCAAATTTCCTTTCTTACAAGAACAGTGGTCATCCAGGATTAGGGACCTACCTTACTCCAGTACGAGCTCATATTAACTAGGTATGTCTGCTTATGACCCGATTTCCAAATCAGTTCACATTCTGAGGTACTTGCAGTTAAGACTTCAACGTATGAATTTTAAGGGACGTAATTCACCTCATAACACTGTTTATATGTAGATTTCACAGGCTTGTCTATGTACACAATCGTCATCCTCCAACAATGAGAGTTTGACTTCTTCCTGTACAATTAAGCCTTTTATGTCTTTTTCTTACATTTCTGTCTCTAAGATTTCCAGTACAATCTGGAATGGAAGTGGTGCAGGTGCATGTATCTGTCTCTGTCCTGTCTTAGGGAAAAACATTCAACATTTAACAGTAAGTTTGATGTTAGACATGGGTTTCTCATAGATACCTTGTAACAGATGATGGAAATACCATTCTGTTCCTAATTTGATAAGATTTTTAAATTATTGTAAGTATTAAATTATTATTTTAATTAAAAAAATGTTTATTCTTCATGTATTGCAACGATCATGTATTATTTCTATATTATCTTGTTTACTGTATCCTTTGCTACTGTTCATCTGCTGAATCACTTTGGGATCCAGGGATAAATACACTGGGTTTTATAAATGGCATTTATAAGAAGTTCAATTTGATTTGCTAATTTGTAAAGGATTTTTGTGGGTATGGTCACAATCCATTTCTGATTTACTTTTCTTATAATGTCTTTCTCAGGAATTAGTATAGGGTAATAATGGGACAAGCAAAAATGATTTCAAAAGAGTTCTGACTTCTTCTGTTTTATTAAAGGATTTGTGTGAAATTGGTGTAACTTTTTCCATTTTCATTGATAAAAATCACCATTGAAGCCCTCTGAGTCTGGAACTTTGTTGGTAGGAAGACTTTTTAAAAAATCAAGTCTTTAAGAGACAAAAGATAATCATTTTCTATGCAGTTTTCTATTTCAATTATGCTTTCTTTTACTTTTTTGGTAAACAGTCTTTAATTCAAGTGGGTGTACTTATTGTTGGAAAGCTCTTCAAAATACTTCTTTACATTTCTTTTAATAACTGTTGGATTTATAACAATGTTTTATATTTTATTCAATACACCCATAAATTCTGTATCTCTCTTGAGTTTTTATTCCCAACCAGTTTTACTAAGGGTTTATAAATTTTAGTAAAATTTCAGGGGCCAACTTTTGATGTTACTGTTTTTCTTGATTATCTGTTCTCTATTTCGTTACTTTACTCCCTTATTTATTGTGATGATTTATGTGTAATTTGTGCTTCTGCTTCTGGCTTCTGAAGTGAAAGCATAGATCACTGATTTTAACCTTTCTTTCCCAAGCAGACTCAGTGCAATGCATCTCCTTCTAATCGTTGCTTTAGCTGCAGTCTACAAGTTTTAATATATGTGTTTTCATTCTCAGCAGGCTCAAAATATTTCTATTTTTCTTTATGATTCCTTCTTTGATCCTTGTGTTGTTTAGAAGTATGCTGTTTAAATTCCAAACATTTTAGGATTTTAGACATTGTATTCTTAGTGATTTATAATTTAATACTATTATTGTTAGACAACTTACTCTGTATGATTTTAACACTTAGTAAAGCATTGAGATTTGTCCTTGGCCCAGCCAATGGACAATACTGGTTTACATTCCATGTGCACTTGAAAAGCATGTGCATTCTGCAGTTGTTGGGTATAATGTTCTGTAAATAGCAATTTTGTGAAAACAACCTAAGTGTTCATCAGTGGGTGAGTGGATAAAGATGTGTATACACACACACACACAATATAATATTATTCAACCATGAGAAAGAAGGAAATCCTACCATTTGTGAAAGTATGGATAGACTTTGAGGACATTATACTAAGTGAGATAGACAGAAAGACAAATACTTTATAATAACCATTCATATGTAGAATCTAAAAAAGCCAAACTCATAAAAAGAGTAAAATGTGGTTACTAGGAGCTGGAGGATGAGGGAACAGGAGAAATGTTGCAGGGTACAGACTTGCAACTAATAGATGAATATGTCCTGGAGATCTAATATACAATATAGTGAATATAGACAACAATATTGCATTATAATCATCAAATTTGCTAAGAGACTCGATATTAATTCCCACCGCACAAAAAATAATTTGATAATCTGGTGAAATGAGAGAGATGTGGCAATCATATTACAGTATATAAATGTATCAAATCAGCATGTTGTACATCTTAAATTTACATAATGTTATATGTCAAATAGATTTCAATGAGTCCTAACAAATACACACATATGAAATATCAACTTTGTCAAATTTATTGATAGTATAGTTCAAATCATGAATCCTTACTAACTTGTTTCTCCAATCCATTACTCAAGAAGGGGCGTTAAAATACTCAATTATGATCATAGGTATATATACATTTTTCTTTGATTCTCTTTGTATTTTCTAGATATATTTTGAAGTTCTTGTTTTAGGTACATATTCATTTAGGATTGTTAAATTTTCTTGATAAAGTGATCATTTTATCATCATGAAATACCCCTTTTTATTACAGGCGTATCTCACTGTATTGCATTTTGCAGATACTGTATTTTTCACAAGTTTGTGGCACCCGTGTCAAGCACGTGTATCTGTGCCATTTTCCCAACAACACTTGCTCACTTTGTGTCTCGTGTCACATTTTGGTAATTCTCAAAATATTTCAGACTTTTTCATTATTATCATATTTGTTATAGTAACCTGAGCTCAGTGGTCTTTGATGTTACTATTGTAAAAAGATGACACCTCTGAAGGCTCAGATGATGGTTAGCATTTTTAGCAATAGTTTGTAATTAAGGTACATACGCTGTTTTGTTTTTAGACATAATGGTATTGTACACTTAGACTACAGTATGGTATAATCGTAATTTTGTTTGCACTCGGAACCCAAAAAATTTGTGTGACTTGCTTTATTGCAATATTTTCTTTATTTTAGTGGTCTGGAGCCAAACCCACAGTATCTCCAAGGTATCTGTACCAATAATACTGTCTTGAAACCTGCATTACCAGATGCTAATTTAGCTACACTAGTTTGTTTTATGCTTTGTGTGATGGTTATATTATTTTGTCAACTCGACTGCCATGAGGTGCCCGGACATTTTGTTAAACATTATTCTTGGTGTGTGTGTGAGGATGTTTCTCGATGAGATTAACATTCCAATCAACAGAATGAGTAGTGAATTGCCCTCCCTAATGTGGGTGGGAGTCATCCAATAACTTGAAGGACTGAGTAGAACAAAAACGCTGATGCGTCTCCTGCCTAACATCCTTTCAGGGACGTTGTTTCTTCCTGCCTTCAGAACTGAACTGAAATATTAACTCTTTCTTTGTAGGTCTTGAGCCTGCCTTCTTTCACCTGAAACTACGTCATTGGCTCGTCCAGGCTCCCAGCTTGCCAACTGCAAATCTTAGAACCTGTCAACTTCCTTCATCATGTAAGTCAATCCCTATAATATATATGTCAAAATATGCCAAAAGGATGCGTGTTTGTCCTTTTGGTTCTATTCTTGTGGAGAACCTTGCTTTCTTAGTCCATGCAGGCTGCCATGACAATAAGATAAACTGCGTGTCTTAAACAACAGTCACTTACTCTCACAGTTCTGGGAGCTGGGACGTCCAAACCAAAGTGTTGGGAGGCTCAGCGATGGGGGAGAGCGCACTTCCTGTTTCATAGGTGGGCATTTTCCTCACCTGGCAGAGGGGGCAAGGGACCCCTCCAGGGTCTCTTTCATCTGGTGCTGATTCCATTGTGAGGTCTCTTCTGTCACTGCCTGCTTTCATCCCGAATGCCCACCTTCTAATACCATTATACTGGGGGTTAGGATTTCAAAATATAAACTTTGCTGGGACACATTCAGTTTATGGCACCTGAATATGCACTTAGACCATTATAGTACACAAAACACTATGTTTTTTACACTGAAATATGTAAATTTGCAATGTAGATAGTCCTGGTAAAGTTCTTCCCATTGTGATACTATTTAATGTAAAGGAAGAGATTAAGTAATTAAATAAGGACTGATATAGTTTGGTTTAAGTCAATCATCTTGATATTATTTTTTCTATTTGTATTTTTGTTTTTTTATTCCTATGTTTCTGCCTCCTTTTAGATGCACTGAATACATTTTCAGTGTTCTATTTTATATAATGTCTTTTAAGCTATAGTTCTTTGTTTTATTTTAATAATGATTGATCTAAAGATTTAACTATTCATCTTGTGCTTATACTTTAATTTCAAATAATATTATAGTCTAGTTTCACACTTCATCTGTTCTATGCTGCTTCTGTCATTTGGTTTACTCATAAAATGATAGTATTTTCCCTAACGTAAGTTGCATGTGAAAAAAATAAGAAAATATGAAAAATAATTTTATGTAAGTATAATCCCTCTTTATTCCAATCTATAGCTTAAGGTTTCAGTGTGATATTATCACCCTTTTCTGTGAGGAACTTTTTATAATATACCTGGACATTCATGTCTACTGGAGATAGTATCTCTCTTTGTGTTTCTAAAAATGTCTTATTTTTCTTCCATTTTGAAGAGAATTTCTGCTATAAGTAGACTTCTGGGTTAGCAGATTTATTCTTGCACAAATTTAAAATATTTCAATCCCTTTTAGCCTTTCTTAACACCCTTGTTGTGGTATGGTTCCTGTACAGGAAACTACACATATTTCAAATGTACAGTTTGATGAATTTTGATAGATGTATACACCCATGAAACCACCACCACAATCAAGATAGCTAACATTTCCATCACTCCCCAAGAGGTGCAAATTTCAAATTCCCAATTTATCCCTTCCCAACTGCTGGTAACAATTAGTTTGTTCTCTATGTCTGTGAGTCTGTTTCTGTTTTGTAGATAAGTTCATTTGTGTCTTTTTTTTTAGATTGAAATATAAGCAATAGCATATGGCATTTTTCTTTCTCTTCTGGCTTACTTCACTTAGAGTGACAGTCTCCAGGCCCATCCATGTTGCTGCAAGTGGCATTGTTATTCTCCTTTATGGCTGAGTAGTATTCCATTGTATGTATACCAAAACTTCTTTATCCAGTCATCTGTTGATGAACATTTGGGTTGCTTCCATGTCTTGGCTATTGTAACTAGTGCTCCTATGAACATTGGGGTGCATGTATCTTTTCGAATTAGAGTTTTATCTGGATATATGCCCAGGAGTGGGATTGTCTATTTAGTTTTTTAAGGTACCACCATACTGTTCTCCATAATGGCTGCACCAATTCACATTTCCACCAAGAGTGTAAGAGTATTCTTTGTTCTCCACGCCCTCTCCAGCATTTGTAGACTTTTTAATGATGGCCATTCTGACTAAATAGATCTCTCTATTTACAACATGGGGAATATAGAAAATATCAAATAATAACTATAAATGGAGTATAACCTTTAAAATTTGTGAATCACTATATTGTACACCTGTAATTTATATAATAATATACATCAACTACACTTCAATAAAAAAATCAATTTTTTAAAAGACTAGAAAAAATTGGACAGATATAATGGTAAGATATTAGTTGTCTATAATTTAAGTACAACTCTAAATTTTGATCTATAAAAATAACAAATATGTAACACCAAAAGTTTTTTTAAAAATTCTACAAAGAGATTTAAAATGTATATAGGCAATACATTTTAGAAAAAATACACTCAAAGGCACATTATTCAGAATAAAGAAGATTGCCAAATGATGATAAAAGATCTCATTTACAAGAACAATATAATTATTTAAAATTTACACAAAAATATTTTAAAATGCTTCACCATATATAAAACATAAATGGATACAAATACTTAGAGAAATCATCAAATTCACCATTAAACTTCCTGGACTTTGGTGCCTGTTTCCCAAGTTAGGGATGTTTTCAGTTATTATAGACTCTTCAAAAATTTTCTCAGGTCCTTTCTCCCTCTCTTCTCTTTCTGGGACCCCTGTAATGCACTTGAATTCATGTTGTCTCAGAGTTCTCTTAAACTATCCTCATTTCTTTTCATTCTTTTTTTCTGTTCTGCAGTAGTGATTACACTGATCTGTCTTCCAACTCATTGATCCGTTCTTCTGCCTCATTTAGTCTATGCTTGGTTCCTTCTAGTGTGTTAATTCATTTCAGTAATTTTATTCAACTCTGTTTGGGTATTCTTAATATTTTTCAGCTTTTTGCTAAAAACTTCGCTCTGTGAATCTGTATTCCCCTTGAGTTCTTCGCCATCATTATTCTAAACTCTTTCTTGACTAGGTTGCCTATCTCCTCATCACTTATTTCTTCTTCTGGGGTTTTATCTTGTGCCTCTTGGCCTGGAAGATACTCCTCATATTGTCTATCTTTCTATTTGTATTTTTAGGAAGATTAGTTATGTTTCTCAGCCTTGGAGAAGTGGCCCTCTGTGGGAGATGTCCTGGCAGTACACTCCCCTCTTGTCACCCAGGGACCAGGGGCCAGCCAGTCCCATTGTGGAGTCTGGCCTGTGTTTGTGGATTCCTTCCACAGGCTTTGGGATTGTTTTCTCCTTTCTGCCCCTTGGTAAATGAGGCTGGACTAGAGGCTTATGCAGGTTTCCTGGCAGGGGGAGCCGGTGCCTGCCCACTGCCGGGTGGAGCTTGGTTCTGGACCTCCAGTGTCTAGAGACCTCTGTGGCTCTGCTGATGGGTGGGGCTGTGTTCCCACCCAGTATGATGTTTGGTCTGAGGCTTCCCAGCCCTTAAGCCTACAGGCTGTTGGGTGGGGCTGGGTCTTGGTACTAATGATCCAGTCAAGATGTCAGCCTCCAGGAAAGCTCGTGTAGATGAACACTCCCAGAATGTCGGCCACCAGCTCCTATGTCCCCTGGGTGAGCCGTAGCCATCCCTTACCTATGAAATCACTGCTTCTGCCCTTGGACCTGCTGCACACAAGATTCTGTGTATGTTTCCCAAGAGAATGAAGTCTCTGTATCCCCCAGTCCCGTGGGGCTCCTGGAGCTAAGCCCCGCTGGCCTTCAAAGCCAGATGTCCTGGGGTCTCCTTCTCCCAGTGCCAGACCCCGGGCTGGGGAGCCTGACGTGGGGCTTAGAACTCTCACTGAGAGCCTATGCAACTTAATTAGTCTTCAGCTTGTGGGTCGCCTGCCTGGGGGTTATGGGGCCCGATTATATCACGAGCGCACCCCTCCTACTGTCCTGCTGTGGTTCCCTCTTTATGTTTCCAGTCGAAGAAGATCTGTTTTGCTAGGTTCCAATCCTCCTACAATGATTGTTAAGCAGTCAGCTGTGGTTTTGTCGTCGCAAGGAGAGGTGAGATATCATGGTGGGTATTTTTCATTTCACCTGTGATGATCTGCAACTTCACGGCATGTATCCAGGTGTAGAAAGTTTACAGACCACAGAACGACTGAACAGATTTCTGTCTAGCCCAGACGGTGTCAGAGGTGAGTTCTACCAAATCTCTATAATTTAAACACTTAAGAGAATCAAAGACAAAGGAAAGTTATCCAGTGCATTTGGATAGCTCATGGTCCTGTTTCTGCACCATCTTGACTGGAAATCCTATTCTTTATTATTTTGAATGAGAAGTCATTCATCTGTCCTATAGTTGTATCCCTGATGTAATATGTTCCTCTTCAGTGTAGCTGTTTCTTAAAATTTCTATTTATTGTTTGTATTTACCTGTGTAACTACAATTTACCTAAATGTGGTTTTCTTTGCATTTTCCTGCCTGAGAGCCTCTGAGTTCTAGGATTTGCAGACTGATTAGTTTGTCTGAGCTTTCATAATCTCAATCATCTTTTCTCTTTTTCTGGCATTTAAATTACATTTTATATCTCAATATATTCTGAAAGTCTTAGATGCTTTGTTAACATTTTCTTAATTTACTTCTCTCAGTTTTAGTTTTGATAATTTTTACTGATCTTCCTAACAGATCCATGGCTCCTTTCTTCTATTGTGTTCAATCTACTGTTAATACCATCAAATATTCAGAATCACCTGTGACTAGTTCTTTCTGATAATTCTGTATGTGAACATTTAGCATAAAATGCTACTGCAAATTTAAGGACTTTTTCCATTAAATATATATCCTGGAAGTGTGTATTTTATAAAAGTGGATCACTCTCCAGAATATATCACCTGTTAGGCCACAAAACAAGTCTTAATAAATGTAAGAAGACTAAACTCATATCAAGCATCTTTCCTAACCACAATGGCAAGAAACTAGAAATCAACTATAGAAGAAAAATATAAAATTCATATTATGGAATGCAGCAAAAGCAGTTCTAAGAGATGAATTCACAGTGATATATGCGTACCTCAAAAAACAAAACAAAATCTCAAACAACCTAAATTCACACCCTAAGGAACTAGAAAAATAACACATCTTACAGTTAGTAAAAGTAAGATAACAAATCTCAAAGCAGAAATATAGACTAAAAAGACAACAGGAAAGATCAATAAAAACTATGAGCTGGGTCTCTAAAAAAGCTAAACAAAATTGATAAATTTTCAGCTAGACAAAGAAAAATGAGAAAGTAGTTACATAAATAAAATTACAAATGAAAGAAGATACATTAAAGCTGATATACAAATACAAAGGCTTATATGAGAAACTTTTATGAGCAACTATACACCAAATTGGACAACCTAGAAGAAAAGTATATATTCCTAGAAACATACAACCTATGAAGACTGAATCATAAAGAAATGGTGTCTGAACAGACTGATCACCAATAAGAAGATACAATCAGTAATCAAAAATCTCCCAACAAACAAAAGCCTGGGACCAGATGACTTCACTGCTGAATTCTACCACAAGGAGAATTAATACGAATTCTTCTCAAACTCTTCCAAAAAACTGAACATGAGGAAATACTTTCAAACTCATTTTATAAGACCAGCATTACCCGGATACCAAACCAGAAAAGGATGCCATAAAAAAAGAATATTACAAGTTCCTGATCAACATAAGTCAAAAATCATGAACAAAATATTAACAAATCAATTAAATAATGCATTAAAAATACACCATAATCAAGTGAGATTTATTCCAACAATGTAAAGAAGGTTCAACATCCGTAAATTAATCAGTGTGATACATAACATTAACAAAAAGATGGATTAAAAATTACATGATCATCTCAAAAGATGTAGAAAAAGTATTTGACAAAAACACCCATTTATGATTTAAAAAAACCTCTCAACAAAGTGAGTGTAGTGGCAACGTACCTCAACATAATGAAGTCCATATTTGGCAGAGCCACAGATAACACCATGCTCAATGGTGAAGAACTGAAAGCTGTATCCCTTTAAGGTCAGTAGCAGGACAAGGATGCCCACTCTTGACACTCACACACAGCACAGTATTGGGAGCCCCAGCCTGAGCAAATAAGCAAGAATAATGAAAAGCTGTCCAAAGTGGAATGGAGTAAGTTAAATGGTCACTATTTGCAGGTGACATGGCTTTATACATAGAAAACCCTAAAGACTCCATCAAAAAACTATTCAAAATAATACAGTGACACTGAGGGATACAAAATCAATATACAAAAATCTAAGAGATATTAAGAAAACAGTCCCCTTTGAAACTGCATCAGAAAGAATAAAATAGCTAGGAATAAACTTAACCAAGTAGGCGAAAGACCTGTACACTGAAAACTGTAAGACACGGATACAATAACTTGAAGACAACACAAGTAAATGGAAAGATATTAGAGGCTCATGGATTGGAATAGTTAATGTTGTTAAACTGTCCACACTAGCCAAAGCAATCTACAGATTCAATGCAATCTCTGTCAAAATTCCAATAGCATTATTCACATAAATCAAACAATCCTAAAATTTGACTGGGCCACAAAGACCACAAATAGCCAAAGCAGTCTTGAGAAAGAAGAACAAAGCTGGAGGCATCATGCTCCCTGATTGCAAACTGTATTACAAAGTGATAGTTATCAAAACAGTATGACATTGGAATAAATATAGACACATTAGAGAGAACAGAATAGACAGCCCAGAAATTTACCCATGCCTAAACGGTATGGTCAATAAAGTAGTGACTACAATAAAGTAGTCAAGAATATACAATGGGAAAAGGACAGTCTCTTAAAGAAATGGTGCTAGTAAAACTGGACAGATGTTTAAAATAATAAAACTGTCTTTTATCATACCAAAAAACTACTATATGCAAAAATTAACATGGATTAAAAATATAAAAGTAAGACCTGGTAATTTTTTGCAGGTGACACCAAAAGCAAAGGCAAAAAAAGCAAGAATAGACATGTGGGACCACATCAAACTAATAACCTTCTGCACAGCAAAGGGAACGTCAACACAATGAAAAGGAAACCTACTGAATGGGAGAAGACACTTGCAAATCGTGTATCTGATCGGGGTTAACATCCAAAATAGATGAACAACTCATACAACTCCAAGGCACTTCACCAGAGACTCAATTCTCTTTTGTCATTTCATGTTGAATTTTTTTGTCTTTATATTTACCATAATTAAATGAGTTTCCTTAAAACACTATATCCACAACACTATTAAAGAAAACACAGTCTACAAGTAATACATTTAAAATATAAGGACTCACATTAAGTTGAAAGTAAAGAGGTGGAAAAAATTATACCATGATAACACTTATAAACTTAAGGCTGGAGAAGTATTTTATTTCCCAACAAAAAATCAGAAGTATAAGAGAGAAGAGGGGCATAAAATAACAATAAAAGTGTCAATTCTCCAAAAAATTTGTAAACCTTTATGCACCTAATAGAAAACCAGAATATAAAAAAAACAGAACTGAAAAGAGACACAGACAGACCACTATTAAAATTGCATATTTTAGTGTCTGGTTCTTTTTTTCAGCAACCGATAGACCAAGCAGGTAAAATACTAGTAAGGATAAAGTTGACCTGAAAAGCAGCTATTAATCAACTGGTGTAATTGACATTTAAAGAATTTTCTATCCTACAATAGCAGAATACACATTTTTTTCCCTAAGGCTCATGTGGACTATTGAATAGGACAGATCACATTCTGGCCATAAAACACTAACTAATTTAAGAGAACATAAATCATCCAAAGTATGTTCACAGGATGCAATGGAATCATTAATTAATAACCTTCCAAGACAGAAGCAATAAACCAGGTGATTTCATTTGTGATTCTGTCACACATTTAATGAAGAAATTTTAGCAGCATTCTGCAGGCTCATCCAGAAGACTTCAGAATCACGGGGAACACTTTTGGGGAATGCTCATTAAGATAAGCATTATCTTAATAACAAAACAGGTAAAGATCTTACAAGAAAGGAAAACTAGAGACCAGTATCTTTCATCAGAAAGCATGCAAAATTCCTCAGCAAAGCATCAGCAAATGAGATCTAACAGTACATAAAAATAATTGTACAACCAAGTGAGATTTGCCTCAGGTAGGCAGGACTATTTTAACATTCAAAAATCAATTCAAGTTAATCCATCACAGCAAGAGACTAATAAGAAAATTCATGTGATGAGGCCAATTTATGCTGAAGAAGCATTTCACAAAATCTGGCACCTATTTATTATAAAACTTTCAACAAAGTAGATGTACAAGAGAGCTTCCTTAACCTGATAAAGATGATCACTTCATAAAGGTACAAAACTGGGGTGCTGTCGGGCAAGTGTAAGAGTGAGCATATTTCCTTACTTATCTCTGGTGGGTTCTGGAGGGTGGACGCCAAATTGTCTTACTGACAAGTGGAAAGTCTCACCTTGTTTTCTATGCTACCACTTCTAAGTGCTATGAAACACTTCGATTCTTAAGGATAGCTCCGCATTGCTCATAATAACAATAGTAATAATAATTACTAGTAATACCTAATATTTATTTAACATTTATTGAGAAACACTGTGATAAGCAGTTTGTGGATTATCTTATTTCAATAAAAATAATTCTGTGATTTACTTTTGATTCCCAATTGTAGCTGAAGATGCAAAATACAGAAAGCAACCTGACTAGAGCTATAAACTGAGTGGAAGAGTCAGGATTTGAGCCTACATAATCCGGCTCCAAAAGCAACCCTCCTCTCCAGTGCTGAACTGCCTCAGGCAGGTGGGAGGTGAGTAGAGCTAGAAAAGTAAAACCTCTCAATTAATTCTGCTGAAATCCAAGGCTTTCTCCCCTTAATGAGAATTCCTGGTATAGACCTTGGATCTCTGCATCAGAGCATCAAAAGACCAATTACAGAATTTTAGAAATTTCTGCCTTTTCAGATAGTCTATTTTCAGAACATGAAGGCAGGATTTACCATACATTAAAACCATTGCTTTTTTTTCTCTATCCAATTCTATCACACTTTTGATAATTGTTACCTTTTCCCACATCCTGGCATTAGATTATCTGTGACTCTCAATGTTTGGGATTTTAAGTTTTCGTTTCTTTTGTTTGTTTTATCACAATGGGAAAACTAACAGTTCTCTAGAGGAAGTTAGAAATGTGCCCCTCTCTCCAGATCCATAAAACTAGTTTTTAATTAGTTAAGATAATAAATTTATCCCAAAGCAAGAAGTAGGTCTTTCTGGAGTTTTAATTTCCTGATGTATTTCCAGTACCTCTAAAACAAAAATGGGACATTAAGTATTTTGATTTCATAAAATATAAACGCTTAATAACTAAACTTATGAAACTGAATGCTCTTATTTTCTTGGTCTTCTCCATGAAAATGTATTCCACATAGAGAAGTTAATAAAGATAAATAGATTGTTTGCTGAAGGAAAACAAAGAACATTAACCACAGAATTACTATAATTACATTACCAAGTGGATAAAAATATTGAAATGCCAAATAGAATTCTAAATTATTTGTGCTTTATATAAATATATGACTTGCTAAAGAACAATATAGTTCCATGTTTAAAAGCAATTGCATACTTTTCTGCAAATTTTATGAAATAGAAGTCTAGACTATAAAAAGAAAAATAAAACACTAATAATAAATAAAAATACACACCTGTAGGTGAATTTGAAGTTTTCCTTTGTTAATTTCATTATTAAATAAATCCTTAAGTAGAAGACACATTAAAATTAAACAAACAATTCCAAGAGTGGGAAAAGATAATTTGGAAGCTTTTTCTAAATATGTGTTTTTCCTTTAATGGCTTACCTTAATGAAAAAACATGGCTTTTTTTTTTTTTAATCTCTGTTAATTAGTCTCCTTCTCCATAAAATAATTGGGGAAAATATTCTTTAGCCTTTACATTTATATAATTCTAAAATGCCTAATCAAACCTATTCCATTAATGAAAATATATACTTACATTTTTATTTCACTAAAACACTGATTGTTTCTTGCTAATTTTGAATAACTGGCCTCTAAGAAAACTGTACATAAACTATAGAGGAATTGTATTAAGTTAAACATGCTTTTTAGAGTTACCATAACCTAAATACCTGTTTAACAGTGAAAGTACAATCTATGTCAACAGTGATTCTTGGGATTTACTACCTTTCAACTGGAAAAATCCCTATTAAAAACTTCTGCTTATAACCAAGATAAAGTAAGAGCACCCAAATTTACATTCCTAGTTCAAACAACTAAAAATCTGGACACAGTATGTAAGAGAACACTTTTAACGGTATTGGAGATTATGCAATTAAAGACGGTATTCCCCAAAAGATAATAAACAAAGTGAGCTCTATAACTACAGGAGTATACTCTCTGGAGAGAATTCCCAGACTGTATCACAGTGGGGTGGAACCCAGGCAAAGGACGGTGCCTGTACTGAGTTGAGGAATGAGAGTTGAGGGGTCTGGATAGGACGAGAGAGTAAAATAAAAAAGGGCAGAATCCTGAGAAGAGGAAACTGCAGAGAAAGCAATCTAGAGATGTGTGGATGGCCCTCCTTCAGCTGAGTATTGATCAGTGTTTATGGAAACTACCTGAGACCGAGAGAACAGCCATCTAAAACAAACAGTGGAAAACAACCCCAAAGATCACACGAAGCCACGTGCAGTTCCCACTCCCACAGACAGAGGGGAAACCTCATAGTTCACAGGTCACTGAGCAGACCGCTCAGGAGGGATTTGCCCCAGTAGGAGGGAAGAATTAGACCTGGACTAAAACTGTCTGGTCCTGCCTTAAAACTTGAAACTTCAAAGCAAGACAGGAAAATATTATTTTCAGGTAACTTAACTGTGTCTGATAACAAAGTTGAACACTATTTGTAGGAATACAAAGGTATATAGATATAAGAAGGCGTCCATTCAGCAATTAACAGGTATGAGAAGAAGCGAGATAATATGACCCAAAATGATAAAAATCAATAAAAATTAATCCCCAAAACATAGATTGTAGAATTAGTAACAATAACACTAAAACACTTATAACTTATTCTATATGTGTAAGAAGCCTGAGGAAAGGAGAGAACATTTTAGTAAAACACAGATCTATCAAAGATACAAATTTAATTCTAGAGAGGAAAACTACAATGTCTTATGTACAACACACTGGATAGGACTAATGGCAGAAGAGACACTGCAGAAAAAAAGATCAGTGAACTTGAAGATACAGTCATGGAAACTATCCCAAATAAAACAGAGAAAAGGGAGTGAAAAAAATAAATTGTTCATCACTGAGTTGCGAGACAAACTCAAACAGCTTATTACAAGTGTAATCAGAGTTCCAGAAAGAGGGAGTGGAATGGGGGAAGAAAGTCAAAAATAACATTAGAAAAATAAAGGTTGAAATGGTCCAAATTTGATGAAAACTAAACCCACAGATCTAAGAAGCTAAAACAAACCCCAAACACAGTGACATGACAGAAATTATATGAAGGCACATCATAGTTAATTTTCTTAAAACCAGTGATAAAGAAACTCATCAAAAAGTAGTTAGAGGAATAACAAACAGTTCATACATAGGAACAGAAATAAAAGTAACAGTAGGCTTATCAAAGGATTATAAGATAAGCCCAAATTTAGTGGAACAGTATCTTTAACATACTGCAAGGAATATAAAAACCCAGACAAGTAATGTAGGGTTATGTGTCTACAAAATAAAGGTGAAATAACATTTTCATATATTCAATGGCTAAAAGAATTATTTACCTATAAACCATAAATATAAGAAACGCTACAGCAGATTTTTCAAGGAGAAATAAAATGACACAAAGTTTAAATCTAGATAATACACAATGGTTTAAAGAGTACCAAAATGGTAATTATGTACGTAACTATAAAATACATTTTTATTATGTAAAAATCTCCAAATAATTAACTGTTTAAAAAAAATACTGTATTTTGGACTTTGTATAACGTATATATGACCATAAGACATTGGTTGGTAAAGGGAAAATGAAAGGATGCTTTTGTTAGTTTTGTATACTATGCATGAAAAGGTAAGGTAGCATTTGAATTAGATTATGGTACGTTAAAATACATAAGATAAACACAAGCAAAGACTAAAACAAACAAAAAAAGTTACAGGCACTAATTCAACAAAAGAGAAAAAAATCATAAAATACACTAAATTAATCTAAAAGACTGCACGACAGTGGAAATAAGTGGAGCAGAAACAAACAGGATAAATGAAGAACTGTAGCAACTGGTAGATTTAGAACCAGCCATAATAATGATCATGTTAAATAATATAAACTACTCAGTTAATAGCTACTGATTGTCAAAATGGATACAAAGCAAGGCCCAACTATATTCTGCTTACAAAAATGGCCACTTTAAATATTAGATACAATGAACAAATTAAAAGACAAAAACTACCAAAGCTCATTCAAGAAGAAATATATTACCCGAATAGCCTTGTGTCAACAATTTGTAGGAAAAATCCTTCTCACCAAGAAAAGTACGTGCCAACATGCCTTCACTTTAGTAAATTAAATGCGATAATATGTAAGAGGAATAATAATCCATGGTTTGAATCACTTACAAATTTAACATAATATGGATCATGGACGTGAATTTAAAGACCTCACTTCTAGAAGAAAATTGAGGAGAAAATATTTGTGATTGAGCATTAGGCCAAGATTTTTTAGAAACATAATAAATAAAACAATTGATAAATTGTGTTTTATAAAAAGTAAGAACTGCTGGTCTTTGAAAGTCCTTGTTAACAGAAAGCAAAGGTAAGTCATAACTGGAAGAAATTACCACATATCTCATAAAGAACTCATATTCTGAATATGTAAAGACATCTTAAAACTTAAAAATAGGAAAACCAGCAACTGTATTAGAAGATGAGCAAAATATTTGAATAGAAATATTTTTGTTCACTAAGGAAAAAATATACAGATAGATATTGCAATAAAAGATAAAATTACAGCATATCTTTTACAGGCAAAATATTTAGAAATAAATTATGATACTGATTCCTAAAGTAAAATATATGAAAATTAAAGAATGATTTATATGACTAGTTGGAGGGATTTCTTGGATCCTAGTTTGTGAAAAGAGCAAGATGAAGAAAAGTGCATAAATTATCCCATATGTTAGGCAAAAATGGAAAAATGCATTTTATGTGTGCATATGTTTAGCAATAATGCTATTAGGAACATGGAGAAAAGTACACACCAGGTTGTTAACATTAGCTACATGGTGTGGTAGGTAGAAGGGAAAAACACAGTGAGAGGGATGTAAGTAAAAACAACACCAAAATGCTATAAAATTAAGAATGTATTAGAAAATAACTAATACAGTGTAAGACATATGTACAAGTATGTGGGGGGTGGCAAGGTCTGTGTAGAAGGACATATCACAGAACATTATGAAACTGGTGCTTTTTCACACAATTGAGGATGGTTTTACTTCCTCACTTGAGTTTCCGTGTATTGCTTAATATTTTTATAATGACTCTATTGTAAATATAGTGAGGAAACTATTAAATATATGAAACCATACAGAGGAAAGCATAAGAGATTTTAAAAAAATTATATCTGGGTGGAAAATGTTAGAGAGTTCTTTTTTTTTAAATCCAAGGCAGAATTGGAATTCTGTTTAAACCACCATTTCAATAATGTAACCACTTAAGAATTTACTCATGTTACTCAAGAGCCCAAGTTATGTTGGCTTTTGGCACTGTCGATACCAGTCCCCAAGTAGTATCATCAGAAATGTGTTTCTCTACATCTTTCTTCATTGCTTTCCTTTCCACTGGATTTATTTTCAGGCAAAGTCTACTGAAGTTTGACAAAACAGACACAAGAAGTTCTAGGTTCATGTCTAACTAGTCGAGGGCCCCAGTGAATGAATAACAGCTTCTCTTTATCCAATTTAACAGCAGAAGTTTCAGGGTTGACCTTTCCTCACTCTGACACGGCCTTGGGCACGTGCCTCCACTCTGTGAAGCTTGGACCAAGTTCACTCATTGGCCAAGTCCATTGCTTGTAAGAGTCCTCAGAGTCCAAGTGGCCTTTTCTCACCTGATCCCTTTGGGGTTGGGGGGACTTCCTGCAGGAAAACAGGGCTGCCAGGATCATATGCCCAGGAGCTGGGTAATAGTCAGACGAGAGAAAGTCTGCTACATTAATATTCTTCCTACATGAGACAGAACATTTTAAAGGTATAAAGAAAAAGACAGATATGACCACTTAAGTTTATAGACTCTGTGTATATGAAATTCATTATAAGCATAGTTAAAAAGATGAGGAACAGTTGAAAAGTATGCATATTGCAATAAAATGTTTCATATTTACGTATGAAAAGGGGTTACAGGGATGTAACTCATAAAAGAAAAGAAAGTAGCAAAAGAAAAAATGATTTAGGACAAAAGCTGAAATGCTCAGTTAAAAAAATGCTAATGGCCAACAAGCTTATAAAATATTGTCCTGAGTAATCAGTAACGCAAATAAATGTGATCATAAGATTTCAGTGTTCATTAATTAGATTATGGAACTGCCAATGAGAATATGGTAAGTTACAATGGTAAAACAGAGTACTAAAATTGGTATCCTCATACACAGCTGATGGAGGTATAAATCGGTAGAGCTTTTTTGTCTGGTACTGCTTTTAAGGTTGACAAGTTGACAGTGACCTGTCAAAATTGAAAATGTGCATACTTATTGTCTACCCCACAGAAATCATCACAAATACATTCAAATGCATATTTATAAGAATGCTACTGCACCATTGTTGGCAATAGGGAAAAAAATAGGAAACTAAGTATCTTATCAGTAGGATGATGACTAATGAATTATAGGGTATGCACATTTTGAAATACAGTGAAAGTTCATGAAAGTGTGAAATAGCTCTAGATTTACAGAAATGTGCAGCTCACTAGACGGTGTATATGTGATTTCACTGAAAGTAATTCTAGATTCATGTGCAAAGATGCATTATCCGCAGCTACCCCTTCTGTATTTATTTGTGTGTGTGCGAATATGTAGACAAACAGGACAGGCATAAACCGTTCATTGAGGCTACTTTTGTGGAAGAGCAGGAATGTGGAGAGGGAAGAGATGTATTTCTGTGTTGCCAGAGGTTTTGTGACTTTTTAAAAATAATTTTAAAAATATTTTAAAATAAATTTTTAAATAGGTTTTGATCACTTTGGGGGAAAATGCTGCAAATGCTGGAATAAATTAAGATATAATGTCATATTTTGCAGAAATTACAAAAATAATCTTTCTGAAGCCTATTTTCCAAAGAAACTGCACCTGTTGCTTTTGTTCTTGCCTTCATTTCCTAGGCAAGCGTTACAATTTTTCTACTCTTGCATCCTGCACCCTTCTCCCCTTCTCCACCCCTAAGCCTCCTGATGCAGAGAGTTCCCACGGAGACGGAAATGCTACCAGAAGCAGAGCCGTCCCAGGCCATTCCAGCATGTCTGTGGAGATGTAACTCACATTTGGTAATTGATCGCTTACGATCAACGCACCATGAGGAATTTATTGGCCATATTTCCTATGTCTTCTGAAGTATTTAGATTTGCCTAATGCTTGAAAGAGCTATGCCTAGATCACAGCACATTTTCTCTTGATGCTAATTTTCCTAGAGTTTTGTTTGTTTTCCATTTTAAGGTCATTTAACTATTTTAATGTTTTCTTTTCTTTTTATTGTCTAAATAGCCAAACAAGTTACCATTAATCAATAGATAACCACCAGAAACTGGCTACTTCTGCTTGTCAGGATTTCTCTTTGGGTTTGTCTGGCACACCGGGAGCTCAGCCCAGGGGGGCTGGTGTTCTGGGGTTCCAAAGGGGCAGACCTGGGGCTGCCCATTGGCCATGTGAGGGCGGGGCAGCACTGCCTCCGTTAGCACAGAACAGTGATGTTCTGCACGGCCCTGCCAGAGAACTATTAACTTAAACATGCCTATTAGTGCCGTATAGAACAGTTATTCTTATTTTAAACATCTACTTTTGCTAAAACTCCCTTTTCCCAATCATTTTTATTTTATTCTGAAGCCAGAATATTTTTGTGAGACTGTATCGACCAAGGCAATGTGAGGATTAGATTTCTGAAAGAGGGTTTTAGCATAAACTTTTAAGGAAATAACTCAGCATAAAAAGTACTTTGCGTCTGTAATTCTAAGATACTTGGCTTGCTATTGGAATCCTTTCTTAATAGTCTGGCACACATGTTCAGAATTATTGAATTAGATAATTTTAAAAATACTATCAGCTCGATGACTATTTTTGTTTCTGTTGCCTTCAGCTCACTCTTGTTTTCCTGTTTTTAATTTTCCTGCTATTCTGCTTGCCCTTTTTTGAATAATTTTTAAAAATCATACTGCTGATTCTGTGATGATATGAATGTTTAGTTTAAACATGTCTTGAGGGAGGTTTCTGCTGTCTAAAATCTGAAGTGTTTCAGACTTTGGATGAAGTAAAACTAAGTTCCCTAATGTAATTTTAATGCATTATTTAATGACTGCAATAAATCCTATGCATTTTTTCTCTCTACAAAAGAAGAAAAATTACCACTTAATATTTAACTTCTCAATTTATAGATGAGGTTAAAAGTATTCATTTTCCTTTTCTTGATACAGAAACCTATTATTTATGCTAAATAACTGTTAAAGAAGTTTCTTCACTAATAAACAAGAAATATCAGAAGTTTTAATTTAGCAATTTTTAAATCAAAATTTAAATCTTTTTTTACATTGCTTCACACAAAAGCAAATGCATCTACCTGCTAGCTTTTTTCCCTCGCATATTTTAAGCTCATTTCTATGTTGGAAAACAATGCTTTCTAAGCTCTTGAAATTATATAAGGGAATATGTAATTGTATGAGAAAAGAATATACAAAATATACTTGACTTTTAGAAAATCTTGATAGATTTCCATAAAGAAGAGTGCATTGCATGATAAATTATTACATGATAGAGAAAAAAGGAGAACTTTATCTTACTTTTATAATGAACACATAGATTAATCAGATCAGAATAAATAAGCACTATTTGGAAAGAACAAGAGACAAACCAGTAGACATTAATTGTAGTGTTTCATCTTTCCAAAATGTCTAGGAAGAGGGAGTAGGGGAAAATGTTTTAGTTGACATAAAATATAGCATGTAAGTCCACAAAGTAACTTTTCAAGTATTCAGTATTGAATTCTTATTAATTTGGAGTGATATATTTTAGACTCTAAATCATATTCGTCATATATCAGCACCTGGACTGTGAGATAGGGCAGGTACTAATATTTCCATACATAAAAAGAAACACAATTCAAAAATTCCCAAAGACCCTGAAATAATTAGAGAGATGAGGCTCTGATAATTCCCCTAAAACATAATGAGGGGACTGTAATTTATTTCTATGTTTCATTTTCTTGTTATAAATCTTATAATTGGACAAGGAAAACTTTATCCTATTTTTGTAACTAACATAAATTAATCAGATCAGAATAAGTAAGCACTATTTGGAAAGAGTGAAGGACAGACAGACATAAATAGTGGTGTTTCATCGTTTCCAAAATGTCTAGAAAGAGGGAGTAGGGAAATGTTTTAGTTCACCCATGATCCTCTAAGTACTGAAGTTCAGGGCTAGAGCTGGTGGTTTCTCTCCTGTAGGGAAAAAGTGAGGGTTTGTGAACACAGGTAAAGAGGCTTGGATGGGATTCTAAACAATCATTACAGGATAATGCACTCCAAGGTATAAGACCTTAAGACCTTAGAGTACATTATCCTGTAATCATGCTTTTTATTGATACAAATATACTAACACAAAATGCTTAAAATCATCAAAATAATGTTATAGTATATTTCACAGGTTGGAAGAAGACTGCTGAAGTTCAAATCTCAGTTCTTCCACTATGCATCTGGGTGGTCTCAGATAGGTAACTTAATTTCTTTCTCCCTCAGTGGCCTTAACTTTAGAAGAAATGGATAGTAATGGGATTATTGAGAGGATCAAATGAATTAATTCATGTTAAATGCCTAGAAGAGTGCCTCGTACATTGTAAAAATTTGATATCACCTCATTTTATTACCTACACGTCAATCGCTTGTTCATATGGTACACTACCAGTGTCTAATAGTGATTTTATCCCTTATTAGTCTGTTATTATATATGTAAATACATATGCACATATTATTAATGTATATTGATAAACATCCTAGTGTTTAAATAGTTCAGATATAATCTGATGAAAAAGAACTATTCACACCTATGTGCTGTCTCCTTAGACTAGTAGATGCCTGCATGACCCCAGCTATCTGGGGTCTCCAAAGGCAGTTTTGGAGGTGGGATATGAGTTGGGGTTACAATAGCATCTACCTGCTAGCTCAGTCTGGTTTGTTTCAGTAACTACGTTAACTCACTACGGTGACAGCTCGTCTCATCTCAGTCAGCGTCCCCGGCTCCCTGCGGTAGGTGCTGTCTGAAAGCGCCCTGACCTCTCCTCTCGTCCTGACCATCTTCCCCCCAGAGACTTTCTCTAAGGCGTATGCGCAGAGGTAGTTACACCATGAAACTACAAGAGCTTAAGCTTCAGGATCCTCACTTGCACAGACCCCTTCCAAGTTCCCAGGAGGGACCTTGGCTACACAATCATACAAACACATCGCTCGCTCAGCTGTATCCCCCTAGATTTAGGTTGAAGCTCTAACCCCCGTTATGACTGACTTTGGGGATAAGGCTCTGATTCTGACGGGAGCAGTGTCTTTATAACAAGGGGTACCAGAGAGCTCTTACTCTGCCACTTACTGTGAAGACACAAGGTGATGGTGGCCAACTGCAAGTCAGAAAGAGAGCTCTCAACAAAAACTCACGATGCTGGAGCCCAGATCTGACTCCCGGCCTCCGGAACTGTTAGAAAATGACTTTAATGACTTTCTGTTGTTGAAACAACTCCGTCTGTGGTATTTTGATAGCTTAGGCTAACTTAGACACTCGTGTTTGCGCGGACTTAGCAAAAATCATGCATTTCAACTACTTTTGCTGAAGACTACTAACTTTTTTTTTTTCCTGGCTTCCCCTCCATCATATTTCATGTTGTGTCAGATGATGCTGAAGTGACTGTGGCCATTTTGGGGATATAACTGATGGTCAGTTGAGCTGGGGATGGATTTAGTTTGGTTTCAGTGATAAATAAATACATTGGTTTGTTATGACTTGGTTAATTAATGTTATATTCTCTCTATAGACAGTAATAATATAAAAATCATTGTCATAAGGAGAGGCAGTCAAAGACTAGAGAGCTAGATTTTTGGAGAAAGTTTTATAAAAGCATGTCAAACTCTAATTTAATATAAATGTATTCTCTAGATGTCTTGGCACTGTGTAACCTGATATTTATAAATTGTAATTCATTAATATTTCCTAATTTAAATCAGTATTCATTTTCACAGCTGATTTTGTATCTATAATTTTATATTACTTTCCTTAAAGAGTTCCCAATACTGTATAAGCATCAGGCTTACAAAATACACAGCAATCTCTAAGTATAGGTCCTTTTCAATTGTCTATGTGCACAGTTAAGGAAATACGAAATCATGGACCAGCACATCAAGGTCCTAAACTCACATGGCCTGTTCTGGTAGGAACAATGAAAAACTGCAATAAACAGGAATACAATTCAATCTGAAAGGGGCAGTAGCTACTGAACACCAAATGAGTGCCATCAATCAAATGACGACACAGGTCCACAGCAACTGGATCAGTGAAAATTTATGCAAGAGTTCTTAAATTTTAAAGAAGGCGTTTTAATTCAATTTTAAAAATAAAACTTGGGATTTGACTGTTGGTCATTTTGTGATTTCTCTAGGTCAGTTACCCTCTGGATAATTTATACACCCGAAGATCTTCCTCAGAAATTGCCTCCAAATGGTCGGGTGAGTCTTCTAAGAAAGGACACACCAAAGCATATTTCTTCACTGGGACTCCAGAGATCCTATCTGTAGGTAAGTGTATTTGAGAAGTAATAGAACATTGTGGTAAAAGCACAGACTGAGGTGCTAGACTGCATGAGTTTCAATCCCACCCAATCCCATTACTTATTTGTTGTGTTTTCTTGGGCACATGTTTTAATCTCTTTGTGTCTTTGTGTTCAGCTTCCTCATTTGTTAAGAGAAGAAACTGGTAATACCCAGCTTCATGCTTTGAAAATGAAGTAAATTAACAAACTCTTCAGTGCTTAGACAAAGTGTCGCCCAACAGAAATACTAGAAAAGTGTTAGCTTTTTTCCCCCTTCACTTTTGGCCACTTGGAGTTTAGCAATTTTGGAACAAGGGTTGAATTAATTCCACGCTGACTGTATCCTGGCCCACCTGTTTAATTCAGTGTGTATGAAACCTGTGACTAAGCAGTGACCTTCATCTTAAACGACAGTGCTTGTTCCAGTGATGTTCTTTCCACATGTTAACTTCTTGAAAGTCTGTCAGGGAACTGGGGCCAGCTCCCCTTCCTGGAGGTTCTTACCATTACCTAGGGTGCTGATTAGGAGCACATGAAAGGAAGGGGTTCTCTGATAGTCTGTCCTGTTTTCTAAAATGGTAGCTATTCTATGACTGAATGTCCTGTTGAAGGAACTCACCGCAGAAACAAGCTCACACACTCAGGGATGGACTGAAGGACTCTTTCAATCTGTCCCTGCAACAGGGTCTGTGGGGTTTGGTCCCATTTCATTTCCCCTAAAGCAAGTTAACTAGAGGCCTGTGATCAAATAAAATTGATGCCAGAAAAGAAACATTGCCTCCTGAGACCTTAGACCTGTTCGCTTGGAGAAGAACTCCCATCAGGAGACTTCAGACAAGTCTCAAAATTAAATCTTGGGAAAATTTTACCTCAGATCTTTCAGTGAATGTCCAGCAGGTGACAAATGCTGAGCTACTCCAGAAACCACAAGAAATCTCTCAATTAAGTGTGCCAGGCTTTCCCAGATGCTGAAAAGATCCTGCACTTTTGGATATAATCCAATTCTTTGCCCCTGAAAAGCATGGGTCATACCTTGATGGAAAATGACATTCATTCCAAGATACTCAGCACTGCAGATTGAAGGGAGTGAAGAGATGGAAGATACGGTCCTTGCCTTCAGGTTGCCTATACTTAATATTACAGTAGATATATTTTGAATAATGAAGATATGAATGAATGAAAAAATGTTATATGTGATCAAATTACTAAGTCTCTTTAATTCTCTATTTCCTTATTTTAAAATAAGGCTAATAGCACAATGCATTTCATAGGACTTCAGGTGGAAGCATTGAGATGATGAAGGGAAAAGGCTTTAGCAGAGCATCCTGTATACAGTAATCACTAAGTAAATTTTTCATGTTTTTTGTTATTGGCATGATATAACATTAATATTGTATATATACCTCTTTTAGCCATTAGTGTTGACCTCTATGCTAAAGCACTTAAAATGTGAATAATTAAAATATGTTTTGTTAACTCTTTTTTTTATAGCACAAACATTGCTAGCACAGTTAAAAGCTTTTTGCTAAACATTTCATTGCCATTTGGCTTATGACTAAGTAAATTAGATGAATTTTGCTTGATTAAATGTTAAGTAAGTTGTTTTCTCAATAATGATTTCTATAATAAAGGCAGCTCTATTTATACATACAATTTTTCTTGGAATAAAATAAACAAAACTAAGAAATACTGAAACTTTAAAGTGCTACTTGAGAAAAGTAGAGTTTAAAATTTATTTTGATGTACTTAAAAATTGTAATATTACATAGCCAAAATTAGAAGGGACTATGTAAGAATTATTTTTATTTGTGTTGCATGAGTATGCAGACAGTACCTCTGTCTGTCCCTGCAGAACTTTTCTCCTCCCCTCTGTATTGGGCTCCGTCTTTGGACTATTTTGTCTGCTGGCTTCAGTTTGTATTCAGCCCCGAGGAAGCCTGAACATGAAGTCAGGATGGTTAATCAGCTCCTGGCTCCCTCTTGCTTCAAGATGGTTGTGTTTCTGGATTGAAAGTCACAGATGCTCTCATGCTGACCCAGTTTCTATCAGTATCTCCTGCTGGGTTTAGGTAACCAAGAACTACATCTTTCAGGCCTCAGAGTGGCAACCACAGCTGCTGTGGTTAGCTCTGTGATCTTGTGCTATCTCTAAAGTTTCCCCACGATCTGCTCACATGTTAGAAATAGACCCCTTTTTAAGCTCTCTCTGAATTATCCTAATTTAAGTGTACAGTCGGTTTCATGCTAAAATCCCAATAAAAACATGCAGTACAAAAATAAGGAAAATGACTGATTTCTTTACATTAAAAAATGTTGTCTCTGAAAAAAAGAGAAAAGCTGTACTTTTAAATTTTATGGGGAGATAGAAGCATAGGGTTAAGAGTGCCAGCTCTTACATTTACAGCCACATTCTGGTTTGGCCATATATTACTTGTTTTTTATTTTATTTTTCTAAACTTAATGTTCGTATTTATAAAATGGGAATGGTCAATGGTGAATGGTCATTTATATCTATCTCATATTATTGAGGTTAAAATTGTATTAAAAAACATATGTAAGTGTTTAGCACAGAACTTTGTACTGGGTAATCTTTAAAAAGGGTAACTCCTAGTTTTACTATCTGCATCTAATAATATTGCAAACAAGCTAATATTTTAGGGCTTAAATTACTTTTTTTTTATTACCATCACAAATTTAAACACTATGAAAAAAATCTGTGTGCAGATTTAGAAATATTTTTACATTATAACTCTACTATAAAATAGAACATACTCTGAGTCTTTATGTTAGAAATATTTGGTTTTTTAACTGTCTAAATGCAACCCATATTTTTTTAGCTTTCTACTACCTTCATACAATGTTATCTGGCAGAGTCAGAATAGTTCAAACTAGTAGAGCTAGATCATAAATAAATGAAATACTTACCAAACTTCTCTCTATAAAAATGCTACTCTAAACTAATATCATTTATTCTGTCTTCTCAGATAGTAGCTTTGCCTGGGAGGTTCCTCAGGAATTGCCTGAAGCAGGTAATAGGGAACTCAGGGTGTAGGATTCATGGTTCATAACCAGAATGGCATCAATTTTTAAATCATTAAAAAAAAAATACTAGAGTAGGTGGCTTCATTTGAAAGAAAGTTTTCAAAATTAAGTTTAACCAAAAGCCAAGGTAACAGCTATTACAGAAATAAAAAATTATATCTAATATGAAAAATATATCTCATTTCTCTGCCTATCAGGTGCATATATTTTTTTTCAGCCCTAAAGTGCCTACAAAAGATGTTAGACCAAAAGCAGTATCAGTATGATGGTGTCACTAAACCCTCCTTTTGTCTCTCCCCTTCAGTCTACAACCAGTAAAATAGCCACAACTCAATGAAAGTTCCTCTGCCCAACATACCAGGAAGGCAGAGAGTTCCACACATCTGTGTATCTAAAGGTAGGTGGACTGGGACACGCAGAGGAGGTAAAGCCTGGAGAAGAGCTGAGGCAATGCCTGCAGTCCTGCCCCCAAGCCAAAGCAGCTGAGCTCACAGCCCCAGAGAGCCTAATAGTAGCAGCAGAGGCAGGGCATGCGACTCCAGCCCCACTACCTACAAGAGTGGTGCCTGTGAACCCAACCCCAGATGTGGCAGGGGCGCCCACCCATCCTGGAGCCCCAGGCAGTGATGCCAACAACAGCAGTGACACTAGCAGCAGCAAGGCACAGGTGACCCCAGAGGCACAAATAGTGACCAGAACAGCACTGGGCAGCACCTCTGGCAGTGGCAGTGAAGGGTGGAAAGTATTAATTCTCAAAATACAGCCAGAGGCAGCTCAGGTAAGAGAAACCAAAAACAAATGCTATACCATCACTTACTGAAAAATGAAAGAAAGTCCTCTAATTACTAACCTGTTGAATTGTTGGAATAAAGTAAAAAACAAACAAGCAAACAAACAAAAACCTTTTCCTAAAGAAGAAAGGTGCTCTCTACTTCAAATGCCCTG
This sequence comes from Camelus bactrianus, assembly GCF_048773025.1. NCBI lineage: Eukaryota > Metazoa > Chordata > Mammalia > Artiodactyla > Camelidae > Camelus > Camelus bactrianus. The sequence continues at coordinate 8,763,364 of NC_133545.1, forward strand.
GCAGAGGAACAAATTATCAGTCACTATGAAAAATCATGGTAATCTGGCATCACAAAAATAAAATGACAAGCCTCTAGAAACCAAAATTAAAGTCATGGACTATTTCAATCTAACTCATAGGAAATTCAAAATAGCTATCATGAGGAAACTCAATGAGCTCCAAGAAAACTCAGCAATAATTAATGAGTTTAGCAGTAAAATTAACAAATAGAAGGAATACTTTACCAAAGAGACTGGAACTTAAAAAAGAACAAAACAGAAAGTCTGGAGCTGAAGAACTCAGTAAGTGAGATAAAGAAGGCAATAGAGAGTATTAGAAATAGAGTAGATGATATGGAAGAGAGAATTAGTGAGAACAAAGATATAAATCTAGAAATAAAAATGAAGGAATTCTGTAAGAGCTAGCTGACTTCATTAGGAAGGGCAACATAAAGATAATTGGTATCTCAGAAGGAGAAGAGAGGGAGAAGGGAGTAGAAAGTTTATTTAAAGAAATAATAACTGAGAACATCCTAAACCTGGGGAAGGAACTGGATATATACGTCCATGAAGCTAAAAGAACACCTAATAACTCAACATAAAAAGACCTTCTCCAAGACACATTATATTAAAACTGTCAAAAGTCAATGACAAAGAATTTTTAAAGGCAGTCAGGGAAAATAGGATGGTAACATAAAGGAACCCCCATTAAGCTATCAGCAGATATTATCAGCAGCAATTCTATGGGCCAAGAGACAACAGAATGGCATACTCAAAATATTAAAAATTAAAAGCTGCCAGCCAAGAACACTCTATCCAGAAAAGTTATCTTTAAGATATGAAGAAGAAATAGTCTTTCCCAAACAAAAGCTGAAGGAGTTCATCACCCCTAGACCTGCCTTACAAGAAACATTGAAGAGTTCTTCTACATGAAATGAAAAAGCAGAATTATAAACTTTGAGTAAGGTGATAAATAGACAGAAAATTGCAACTCTATATTAGAATAGTTTAAACACTAAATTATAGCATAAAAGGGAAAAGCAGTAAAGATAACTATAGTGTCATTTTGGTGGCAAACTCACAACATAAAATGGAATAATTTGAAACAACAAAAAATATAAAAGGGGAAGAGGAAAAGGATGAAACACATATATGTAAATGAAGATATGATGCTATCAGCAGAAAAAGGACTGTGTTATCTATGAGACATTTTATACAAAGATCATGATCACAAAATATAAATCTAGAGCAGAGACGTGAAACAAAAAAAGAGGAAACTAAGAATAACATCATAGAAAATCACCAAACTAAAATGGCAGATAGAAATACAAGAAATAAGAAATAGAAATATAGGGAAACCAGAAAACAAGGTAAAATGGCAATACTAAGTCCTTATCAATAATCACCCTAACTGTAAATCAGTTAAATTCACCAATCAAAAGATGCAGAGTGGCTGGATGGATTAAAAAATAAGACCTAACTATATGCCACCTGCAAAAGACTCATCTCACCCTGAAGACAAACATGGGCTGAAAATGATGGGATGGATGATGATACTCCAAGTAAACGGCAGCCAATAGAAAATAGGTGTAGTTGTACTCATATCAGACAAAATATACTTCAAGCCAAAAATGGTAACAAGAGACAAAGACGGACATTTTATAAAGTTAAAGGGGACAATTCATCAAGAAGATAAGGAGATGTGTGTGTGTGTATATATATATACATACACATCAACACCATATACATATACACATCAACACCAAAATATATAAAGCAAGTATTAACAGACTTACAGGGAGAAATTGACAGCACACAAATAATAAAAGGGGACTTTAACATCCCCACTAAATTACTGGATACTTTATCCAGACAGAAAGTCAACAAAGCAGCAGCAGCCTTAGATAAAATATCAGACCAGATAAACTTAATAGATTGATACAGAACATTTAATCCCAAAGCAGCAAAATACACGTTCTTCTCAAGTGCACATGGAACATTTTCAAGGGTAGACCATGTTTTAGGACACAAAATGAGTCTCAATAAATTTTAAAAGACTGAAATCATATCAAGCAACTTTTCTGACCACAAAGGTCAGAAACCAGAAATCAAATGTAAGAAGAAAGCTGGAAAAATCATAAATATGTAGAGACTAAACAACATGCTACTGAGCAACTATTAGGTCAATGATGAAATCAAAAGAAATTTTAAAAATACTTGTGGAGGAATGAAAATGAAATATGACATAAAATCAATGGGATGCAGCAAAAGCAGTACTAAGAGGGAGCTAATATAAGACTATCTCAAGAAAGAAGAAAAATATTAAATAATCTAAACTTCCACCTAAAGGAACTAGGAAAAAAAAAAAAACCCACCTTAGAAGGAAGGACATGATAAAGATGAGAATGGAAAGAAAATGGAGACTAAAAAGACAATAGAAAGGATCAATAAAACTACGAGCTGGTTGTTTGAAAAGATAAACACAATGGACAAACCTTTAGCAAGACTTACTAAGAAAAAAAATGGGAGAAGCTCAGATAAATAAAATCAGAAATAAAAAAGCAGAAATTACAAATAGTTGCAACAGAAATACAAAGAATTATAAGAGAATACTATTGACAGCTATATGCAACAAATTGGATATATATTTAGATATATTTTTAGAATTATACAAATTTCCAAGACTGAATGATAAAGAAATAGAAAATCTAAACAGAATAGCAACTGATAAGGAGATTAAAAAACAGTGATCTAAAATCTCCTGAAAAGCGAAAGTCAGGAATGAACAGCTTCACAGTTGAATTCTACCAAACATTCTAAGAGCATTTAATACCTCTCCTTCTTAAACTCTTCCAAAAAACTGAAGAGGAGAGAATGCTTCCTAACTCATTTTATGAGGGCAAAATTTCAGTGATACCCAAACCAGACAAGTACAGTTTAAAAATTACAGGCTCATATCTCTGATGAACATAGATGCAAATATCCTCAACAAAATATTAGCAAACCAAATACAACCATACATTGAAATAATCATACATCATAATCAAGTGGCATTTATTCCAGGGATGCAAGGATAGTTCAACGTCCACAAATTAATCAGCATGATACACCACATTAACAAAATGAAGGAAAAAAACCATATGATCATCTCAACAGATGCAGAAAAAGCATTTGACAAGATTCAAAACCCATTTATGATAAAAATAACTCTCAGTAGAATGGGTATAGAAGGAATGTACCTAAACATAATAAAGGCCACATATTACAAACCCACAGCTAACATCGTAATCAAGGGTGAACAAATTGAAAGCTATTCCTCTAAGATAGGAACAAGGATGCCCACTCTTGCCGCTCTTATTCAGCATAGTATTGGAAGTCCCAGCCAGAGCAATTATGCAAGAAAAAGAAAGAAGAGACATTTAATCAGAAAGGGAGAAGTAAAATCTGGACTATTTGCAGGTGACATAATTTTATACATAGAAAATCTAAAGAATCCACCAGAAGACTATTATAAATAATAAACAAATAAAGTTGCATACAAAATCAATATACAATATAGTGTTTCTATATACTAATAATGAACTATCAGAAAGAGATATTAAGAAAAAAATTCCATTTACAGCTGCACCAAAACAATAAAATACCTCTAAATTAAATTAGCCAAGGAGGTGAAAGAACTGCACATTGAACATCATAAGACACTATTCAAAGAAATTGAAGAAACAAAGAAATGCAAAGATATTCCATGTTCATGGATTTGATGATTAACATTGTTAAAATGTCTGTATTACCTGAAGCAACCTACAGATTCAATGCAATCCCTATCAAAATCCCAGTGACGTTTTTCACAGAAATACAACAAAAAAAATCTTAAAATTTATATGGAACCAGAAAAAAAACCCAGAATGGCGAAAGCAATCCTGAGAAAAAAAGAACACAGCTGTATGTATCATACTTTGTGATTTCAAAATACACTACAAAGCTATAGTAATCAAAATAACATAGTTTTTTTTTAAAGATCAATGAAACAGAATTGAGGGCCCAGAAATAAACCCACAACAAACTCACATATATATGGACAATTAATTTAAAACATAGAAGAGCATACAATGGAGAAATAGCCTCCTCAATAAATGGTGCTAGAAAACTGAACAGACGTGTGCAAAAGAATGAAACTAGACCATTATTTTAAACCATACACAAAAAATCAACTCAAAATGGATTAAAGGTTTGAATATAAGACCTGAATCCATACAATTCCTAGAAGAAAACATAGGTCATATGTTGTTTGACTTAATCTTAACAGTATCTTTCTGGATAGATCTTCTCAGGCTAGGGAAATCAAAGAAAATAAAACAAATGGGACTACATCAATTAAAAAGCTTCTGCACAGCAAAGTAGACTATCAATAAAGAAAAGATAACCTCCTGAATGGAAGACGATATTGCACATCATATATCTGATAAGGGGTCAATACCCAAAATATATAAAAAGCCTCTTACAACTCAACAACAACAACAAAATTGAAAAATCGGCAGAGAAACTGAATAGATGTTTTTCCAAAGAAGACATACAGATGGTCAACAGGCACAAGAAAAGATGTTCAACATCACTAATTATTAAGGAAATCAAAATCAAAGCCACAATGAGATACCTCCTCATGCCCATTAGAATGGCTGTTATTAAATACGCAAGAAATTACAAGTGTTGGAGAGGATGTGGAGAAAAGAGAACCCTCATACAGTGTTGCTGGGAATGTAAATTGGTGCAGCCTTTATGGAAAATAGGAGAGTCCTTTAAACATTAAAAACAGAACTACCATATGATCCAGATATTCTATTTCTGGGTATTTATTTGAAAAATAAAAAAGCACAAATTCAAAAAGATACATGCACCCCTACATTCACTGCAGCATTATTTATGATAGCCAAGATATGGAAACAACCTGAGTACCCATCAATAGATGAATGGACAAATAAGATGTCATATATACAATGGAATACAGATGTTTCATAAAAGAGATGAAATCTTGCCACTTGCTATAACAGCGATGGACATGGAGGGTATTATGCTAAGTGAAAAAAATCAGACAGAGAAAGACAAATACTGTATGATTTCACTTCTATGTGGAATATAAACGCAAACAAAATAAACAAACAAAACAAGAACAAACACATAGGTACAGAGAAGAGAATACTGATTACCAGAAGGGAAGGGATGTGGAAGGAGGATGAAATGGGTAAAGGGGGTCAACTGCATGGTGACAGATGGAAACTAAACTGTTGGTGATGAGCACGCTATCACGTATACAAAAGTCAAAATATAATGCGTATGTGAAACTTATATAATGTATTAAACCAATGTCATCTCAATTAAGAAAAAGGTATTAGACCTAAATGTATGTATTTGGCCTTTTATACACACCCTAAACATGATGATTTATATCAAAATCTTCCATATCATTTTAATGTAATTCCTTTGTTTTTTCAGATTTCAAAAGTCACATATACATATTATAGAAACCTTGAAAACTAGGGAAAAAGTATAAAGACTAATCCGTAATCTCATGGTAAAGAAGCAAACACTGTTAATCTAATCTGTTAGCTTACTAACAGCTCATTGTTTTCTATAGACAGGTAGATTTTAGATTTACAAAGCTATTGCATTTTTCTACGGAAATTATAGGAATAATTAGGCAACCTGTTTTAGAATAAACATTATGTAGCAAGTATTTTTCCATGACATTACAAATTTCTTGAAAATATCATTTTAGTAGTATGATAATCATTTATAAATATGCATAATTTATTTAAACACTCTGCTAGTTTCTACATTGAAGTTTTTGTCAATTTTTCTCTATTTCAATTAACTGTATGATAATCCTTGTAAAATTTTTTAGTTATCAAATTAGTTCCCACATATTTTAGAGAGATAAAAACTGACAGAGTATGAACCCATTTAGCTTCTTAAAATATACTACTTTATTATTTTTAAATGTTTACAGCTTTTAACATGTAACAACAGGAAATATTCTTTCCTTTTATTTGCTAGTTTAATACGTGAAGGATGATGCCTTTTTGACTTATTTGCATTTCCTCTTTTATACTGAGACTTATTTTCTCACTTGAATATGACATTTACATTTCTTCTGTGGTTGGACTGTTTTTTTCTTTAGAAGCTTTCTGTTTTTATTTTTAATACTGGTAACAACAAAAACAGACAGATAAATTAAAAATTATATTTTAAAGACATCAGAGATCTGTGAAAGCTAAGTAGACTTGAGGAAATAAAATTCCATAGAGGGGAAGAACCATTTAAAAGTGAGCTGACAGACAAGCAACTGCTTTTTAGAATGAATGCATTTGCCAGTGGGGGCATAAGCTGAGGATCAGACAGTGAACTGTTGTTTTGAGGACTGACATATAATCTTCACTTCCTCCGCACATCCCCCTTCCGTGGCTGAATTGTCAAAATGAGTGCCAGTAAGGAGTTAGGAGGAAAGCCCGGAAAAGGAAGGTGAAGTCTCCCTTAGACTTTCACTGCTTAGGAGTTCAGGGCCCTGTCAAAAGTAAATTGGATCCAAGCAGAAATAAAATAGGCCAGAGATTAAGGTACTGAAATTAGTGGTGAATTCACCCTAGAATCTACAGCCAATACTATGTAGGAGCCTCTGACTCAGGGCTTAGATAGAGGTTGCAAGTCCAGTGTCGGGAGGTAGCTGCTGTAGGACAGAAAAGCCAACAGAGATTTTGACTTTGGTGTGTGCGAAGGTCAGAGGATGAAGGAACCCTCAAAACCAAAGAGGAAATTTCCCTCAAGACATTTGCCAAATTTTGAAGCATTATTGAGCAGAAGCTAAAAAGGACACCTTTCAAAAGCTATCTCCATAAGAACCACATCCTCATAGTCTTTTAGTATAGACAAAGACCAGTGAGATAATCAGTTAACAGTCTTGAATGACTACAGAGTCATGGTGTAATGATGGTTAACCAAAAGTAGCTTAATTTTCTGAAACTTTTACCCTACTCTGAATGAGCTTAATCCTATATTGGATGGAGGTGACCATCCCTAAACCTAACTGAGAAAAAAGGGAATCCTCTCTGGTAATGAATAAATCACCATTTGCAACCTCTATACTTATTTTATACACAATGTCTGCCAAACTATTAAAAACTAAGAGAAGGGTGAACTTTATGCTCTGCAAATACTGTATCAATAAAGGTTAAAAAAACACATATGAAGAGTTATGGCTATCTTATCAATAACCTAGAGAACAAATTAGACAATAGAAAAAGACAAGGAGCTTACAATAATTATGATTAATATATTAAATAACTGAAATTAGCAACTCAGTGGATGATTTAATAGCAGGCTGTTTATAGCAGAACCAATGAAATAGAAGACACACCAATAAAAGATGGCCAAACTGAGGCACAGAAGGCAAAAAGAAGGACAATACAGAAAAGAGTATGGATGACTTGGGCCACTGGCCAAATGGTCTAACACGTAGGTAATTACAGCTCCTCAGACTGCATTCCCAGATAACTGTTACTAATCGACCTGAATTCCCTGGCTGCTCCCTGGAAAACCTTCTTCTCAGAGTCTGACTTTATATAACCTGACTCAGCTCACTAAGAGCAAACAGCACTGTCCCTAGGGTATTTGCCAAAACCATCAGCAGCAATTGTTCAACAGTGCAGGTGCCTAACGTATCATCAGCACCATTTAGGGCAAACTGGAGGCTGACCAGAAAACTTAAAATGAAAATCTGGGGAACAAGATGTCTGTAGAGGCTCTGAATATTTATGGTTATCTAAAAGGACGTGTGCATATGCAGGGCTGTGAACATGTCCAGGAAATAACTTAAAAGATCCTAATTGCTCATCTCTGGTTAATCCTGAGGTTCTGTGGAAGCAGGAAGTGAAGGCCAAAGCAGAGCTGTGAACTGCTAGAGCAGTGACGGCACGTCCTAACGCATGTACACACAGCCCCGCAGCAGAGGCTGAGAGACCTACTGGCTTACTAAATTCAGCACTGTATAAAAAGGAGTATGTAGCATGATCAATTGGGTTTATTTCAGGAGTACAAGGTTAGTTTAACATCTGAAAATTAATTATCATATTAATAAAATTAAGACAGAAACAACAAAATCATCTCAATTAGATCCTTATCTGTTTGAAGCAAATCTAGTATGTTTTCATGAAAAAGATACACAAACTAGAAGTAGAAGAGAACTCCTTTAACCCAACAAAGTCTACGTGTGCAAAACCCCAGCTGCCATCATATTTAATGGTATAAGGCTAAATGTTTTCCTCCCCGGATCAGAACCAAGGGAAGAGTGCTCATTCTCATCACTCGCGTTCATCATAGTGACAGGAATTCTAGCTAAAATAGGTAAGAAAAAGAAAAGGCACTCAGAAAGGAAGAAGTAAAACTATATGTATTCAGAGATAATATAATTATGAAAATTTATTGAAATTAACATGTTGGGCTATAAAGAAAGTTGTAATAAATTTCAAGTAATTGGAATCAAGAGTAAATATGTCCCTAGTCACAAGGGGATTTAATAACTAACATTTAATAACTTTAAGATAACCAGAAAAACCTCCAAAGTCTGGAATTTGAGTAAGAGGGGTCTACATAACAAGTCAATGAAAAAAGAAATCAAAATAAAAATTGGGAAGTTATCTGAAGTAAATTATAATTAAGATATGACGTATCAAAACCTGTACGAAAGAGATAATGCAGTGCTTAGAGAGAAATGTGTAGCCTTAAGTGTGTATATTAAAGAAAGGACCAACATATCAGTGATTAAACTTTCATCAAAAGAAGCTAGAATAAAAAGAGACAACATTTAAAGAAAGTAAAAGGATGAATGCAATAAATATAAAATAAAAATAAATGAAATTGTAAATAAAGACACAAAAACTAAAAACTATTACTTTGAAAAGATTTTAAAAAGTTAATTAATTCCTAGCAAGACTGATAGAAAAAAGAGAAAACAAAAATATCAATCAATATCAATACTGGTATTGATACCAATCAACAAAAATACAAAGGGGGATATCACTACAAGTTTCACAACATTAAAGCAAAAATAACAAAGTATTATAAATAATTTTATTAAAAAATGACAAATTGATTTTGATAGGAAAAAGAAAAACCTTAAATAAAATGTAAATTCCTGATGTTAATAGAAGCTGAAATAGAAAATATGAATATTCTGGTGTCTACCAAGGGATCTGAAAATGTGGGTTATTACTTCCCACCAAGAAAACTTAAGACCTGTGAGTTTCATCAGTAATTTCTTCCAAACACTTAAGGAAGAAATAATAGAAGTTTTTAACAAGATTGCTTAAGAGAGAGAAAAAACAATTCACACTTCCCAACTCTTTCTATTAGGAGGAATAATCTCCATACTAATATGTAAAAGAGAATTAGAAGAGTAGAAAATGACAGATCAATTTCTATCAGATACAGATGTAAAACTCATAAAATAAATGTTAACAAATGGAATCCAGTGAGTAAACAGTTACCAGTGGAGTATTTTACGGAAACGGAGGGTAGATAGAATCAGTGTGTTTCACCTGATTAACAGATTAATAATGGAGAAAATCTAATTATGTTCCCTGAGCAAGGCAGAAAAACATACCTGATCAAATGCCCCATTTATTTATTTTTTAGTGTAGCAAACTAAATGCAGGGGTGTAATTTTCAGTTCTCCTAGGCATGTTTTTCTCTGGGTAAAATGCAGCACAAAATAACAAAGACAGACGTGCAAGAAAATTTCAAGCCTCTTAACTTGCACTGTGGTTGTTAGTAATGTATTGACCAAACTTTCTGAAGTTTCTTGTGCAGAAAATATTATACTGTGCTTTTTTTTTTTTTTTTTTTTTTAATACCTAGGTAGTTTTCCAAATAGCTTCAGAACTGTCAGGGACAAAATTAAAAAAAAAAAGCCTTCCACTGCTACCTTTACATTTACATGTTAAACCTTGACCTAAGTAAGGTCTCTTTAAAGAACAGGCTCAGGAGTAAATGTAATCTGAAAACACGGTTATTCTATCCTAGCCTTACCCAGGGAATCGCTCTCTGTGTGCTGTGTAGACTCTGGATTATGCAGTTTCAGGGATGTTTTTAGGTATTCAGATACAATTAGGATACTATATATTTATAGCTTTGCAATTTTTTCAGTATGTGGTAGGTTAATTTCTCCCTTAAATTTTTTTATATGTTCTTGCCTGTTTTCACAAGAAACTTCAGAAATCTCTATTGTTTTTAATCATTTTAAGTGATTCAGAAATAATTAAAATCTTTGTAATCTTTAATGCCTCCTCTAAGAAGAAGAAATTGAATCTCCTCTTACTAAATATACATTCATTTTTCCTGGCTTTTGGTTTTATTCCTAAAGACACAATTAAGCTATTAGTAGATATTTATATTTTTTCACTAATTCTTGTTAACATAATATTTTCTAATATTTTCTAAACTGTTTTTGATGTATATTGCAAGTATATTTCTCTTCTTTTTTTTTTTTTTAATACAGGCTAACTTATGGGGTTCTCTTATTGGCTCTATTTTTTTTAGTTAATTTAGACTTTTGATTCCTCTCATAAAATAGCCCAGAAATAATTATAACAAATATTATACTTGTGTTTTATATTTTAATGAATTTATTAAAACTCCAGAACAAGAAAAAATAAATATAATTTTTTGAAAATTTGAAGAAATTTTTGCCATCCATGTTTTATCCCTCAGGGATAATAGACATTTCAGGTGAAAATGCTTTAATATTCATTTTGTACTTGATCTGGGATTGTTTAGGGTCAGGAATAGCAATTTTTTAGATGCCTGATGGAAGACATCTTTCATTTACCTAAGATGCTTTAAAGTTGCATATTATCCTCAGGTATATTCTAAATTTATCTAAGTTAGAGAATTCCAAAATCTATAAATAAAATGACAAATTTGTATTCTCATCAATATGTCCCCACCATGAATAAATAGGTAAGAAGGCATGGAAATTAACAGACTAAAAGAAATAGTCCAGAAATTTTTGAAAAGACTCCATTTTATAGTTACCCTGTGAGGTTTAAAAAAATCATTCGATTAGTTCAAATGATAAGTTTGATTAATTCAAACTCAGTATCTGATCCTCCCACTTACGCTCTAGTAGAGTGACATTTAAGGCTATTTATACACAGTTAATAATGTATACACTAAAATCCATTGTGACTGAGCTCATGTTCAAAAATGGTAAAGCACTTTTACATTATCAATAATTACACACTGCAGAGTGTTTTATTCTACTTCAATTATGTATCATTTTCTGTATAATAAAGTACTGGCTAACAAATATTTTTGATCTCACTCTCCTCTGCTTTATCTGTAACTTGGGTAATTATTCACTGAAAACATATCTTGATCTTGAATAACTACTATATATTAACCGGTATATATTTGCACTGTCCAATACAGTAGCCATTGGTCACAAACAACTGCTGAACACTTGAGATGTAGTCAGTCCAGATTGAGATGTGCTACAAGTGTAATATACAGAACTGATTATAAAAACTTGGCATATGTAAAATAAGAATGTAAAATATCTTACAAATAATTTTCATACTGATTGCATGTTGAAATTATCTTTAGGTATACTGGGTTACAAAAAGTGTCACTGTATTAATTTTGCTCTTAAATATATTTCAACGTGGCTAATAGAAAAATTTAAATTACACATGTGAGTTACATTATATTAGACAGTTTGGACACTCAGAATACCGATATCAAAATGCATATGCCTTGCTGTCAAAGAGTGGCATTTATTATTTCTGATGCTTTTCAGTGTATTGAAAACTCATAAAAGCCTTGTCAGGTAATACTTTGCATTTATTTTACATCTAGGAATGTAAGGCTTGAAGTGGTTAAGTAATTTTTTCAATGTTCTACATTTGGTAAACCTAAACTTATCTAGCATTCAAAGGCATTTTTTCCCTCTTTGCATCTCTAGAAGGGGCTAAAGACTAATCAAAATATAAGATGATAGACTTCGGCACATAAACAGGTTTAAAGCTTCCTGGGGATTTATTTAGCTCTATGTCCACTTCATGCAGAGTTGAAAGGCTGACTATTTGGGAAATGATACAAATCTGTTAATTCATATTTTTTAACTCAAAATTAACTTTTCACTTCTATATCTAGTTTTTAAATAAAAGCCTCACGTCTTCTCCAGGAAAAGCTCACTATTGAGTCAACTCCTTTCCAGTGTTGCTGAGTTAACTGATATAAGAGTGAGATATGCTAAGCTTCCATCCTTTTAGAATCTGAAAGCAAAGCCTTTGCAGCAAATAAGAACATGGCAATGCTGTACATTTTCACAATGGTGTTCCTTCTTTCCCTTGGAAAAACTTTAAACACTGAGAAATATGCTCACAAGTTTTTATCAGAAATAAATATAATACATCCCCCCAAAGAGGAAAAAAGTGGAAAAGAAAGGGTTAATACAGCCACATTTCTGTTAGCACCATGATTTGAAAGTTGCTCAGATGTTTCTGATCATATTTCATTTCCCCGGACTTAGTCATGAGTATCTGATGTTGGAAGGGAGTCTGGGAAACACAGTCCTTGACTGTCAATGGACCGGGGCGGGGGTGGGAACGGGGGCAGGGTGTGTGTGGGGCGGGGCTGGGAGGGTAGATAACACTAAAAGGAAGGAGGTCATTGACAGAGATTCAAGATTAGCATCATCTGTGACAACATATTTGCCTAACGCCTTTCCAAAAATCTTCCAAGTTAGGTTGAAAAAGTACCACCTCTATTCTCAGATCCATCACTTACTCCTTTAAAACTGTAGTCAAATTGGTGAAGTCTCTAAACATCCAGTTATTTTTTAATATGTGAAATAAAGATGATGTTAATATTCCAGAGTCATGGGGGCCATAAAGATTACAATGTGTAAAGATACACTGAATTGTAATGCTCTAAATTAAATCAAAGTAAGATATAATTTTAACTGTGAAGGAAGACTTGCTCTTTTAACTACCATCATTCAAAAGCTATCATAATTGCTTCTTAGGGCAACTAAAAATGAAGTAAATGTTATATTTATCAAATTACAAAAAATATAATTCAAAGTGAAAATAAAAGTGGGGAAATATTTTAAAGGAAGTATTTATAAGACATCGTAATTGAGCAAACAATATGATCTGTGCATATAAACACGATCACACACACAGATAAACACAAGCTCCACGCATATAATTTTCACTTAACACTGACAAAATTCTTTAAGCCAAGGTTTCCATTTTCCAAATGAAAAAAACTGAGGTTCAGAGAGATTATGTCACTAAACTGGTGAGGAACAGAATAGGTGCTCTAATCCATGTCTGATTCTACTGCCAGAACTAAAGCTTAAACGTTTATTCAACTTTATATGATTGAGTTAAACATTATTTTATTAACGAATCTTAGATTTAAAAATACCAGTGACATTACCAAGTGTAATCTTACTACACTGACTTTAATTCTAAACATTACCTCTTTGCTTAGAGAAAAGATCCCAGTAGCGTCAATTACATTAGTCCAAATAGGAAAAATGCACGTTTTTACATTGCCTGCTTAATTCTCGATAAGATTTTCTAAGTAAATATATATATCATAAAGTATTCATATCCTAGTAATGAGGATTATATAATTTTATTGATTTTGTGAATTTTGCTAAATATGAGATGCTGAAAAATGGAACCATATCTTCCTATGTTATCACTGAGTGAATTGAAAATGTTTGATCCCTGTTGAAATATTCACGTTTTATTCAGTTCAGTGAAAATCAATAATGATTCATCATCCTTAGTCCACTGGAGACAACATCCAAGTGTCAAACTACAAGCTCATCAGCTTCATCGACATTTAAATTTCCTTTAAAACAGAGATGTGGGGAATTGAATTTGCTTATTGCAAATGGGAAAAAGATTGGATTGCAGCCTGGTGCCCAGGATGATTGAATCCTTTCTGGGCGAAGCAGTAGTAAATAAGATGATTAACAAGAGATTGTATTTTTTTCTTTCACAATGTGAATGAATCAGCTTCCAGCCAGAGTGCCAGAAGGTACGCATACAGCTGCTCAATCAGTTGGAAAAATGAGTAATGGAAACCTTATGGAAAACTAACATTTTTAAAAAGGCCCAGATTAGCACAGACAGCGCTCTCCAACTTTCGGTCACACAGCAGCAGAGAAACGGCAAAAGCAATGCTTCCGTCCTAAACCGCGGCGTTGGTGAGGGGAAAGGGAAAATGAGCCCTCAAGACTTGTGAAAGGTTCTTGCCCTTCCCTGCAAATCCATCAAGGTAATGAGCGACTCGGACTGTAACAGGGCACTGCTGCTCAGTGAGGCACTTGCTCTGAATACCGGGAAGTAAAAGCGTCAAGCTGATCTCATCAGGAACAACTGAATTCTTAAGTTTCTTTGACAAGTGTGTGCAGTAAATAGATGACTGAAATAGAAGAGAAGATGACAAAAGGAACATATATATGTGTAACTGAATTACTATGCTTTACACCTGAAATTAACACAACACTGTAAACAGGCTATTCTTCAGTAAATATATATATGTATCTAATTTAAAAAAGAAAAGAGATGATGACAAAGGGAGGTTGAATATTTTTTATGAAAAGTCTTTGTTATATAATATAAGGAAACATGTTTGGATCACTTCTCTGGAGATCATCTCAGTGCTGCACAAAACCACTGCTTCTTAGTTCTCAACTACATGGCTTTGACCTAAAACTATGAAATAAACTCTCTTCATCAGCCTTGATTATCTTTCACTATTTCATCTTAAGTCCAATAACTTAATACTCTTTCCCCTTATCTACCTTTAAAATATTATTCTCAGCTACCTTGCTCTCATTAGCATTTACAATTAACAGCTTACAATACATAGTAAGATGTATTTATACTATGACACTCTATGCCCCACAATTAATCCAATATTAGGACACCCACTCTTATCAATAATTCTCACTCTACTATATGAATCCCCAAATCTTCCCTGAAAGAAAAAGACTCAAATTCCGATATTCTTTATTATATAATGTTCAGATGTTTAGCAATTAAATTTTTGGCTAATATTTTATCAAAATTTTTCAGTATCAAGTCATAGACTTTTATACTTTGCAGTATAACCCAATAGTACATTGGCAATCCAGTTAATTATTTAATTTCAATTATTATAATTTTAAGATCAAGAATTTCCATTTGGTTCTCTTTATTTATAGTTTCCAGTTGTTCTTTTATTATTATCTTATTAAGACCATATTTTCTTTAAATATATTTTAAAATTAATGAATATTTTATAATAGACACAATTTGACAAAGCCAACATTTTCGCCATCACTGAGTTGGCTTCTATTGACTTTTTTTTTTTTTTAATATGAAACACATTTCCATCTTTCTTTGAGTAACTGGTAATTTTTTAAAAATTTTATATTGAGAATTGTGGCTTTGTAAAGGTTCTAGGTTCTGTTACTATCCTGTAAGGCATTGATTTTTATCTTAGTTGTCAGTTCAATTACTGGCTGATTTCCTTGAACTTTGATAGGTTTGATTTTATGTCTTTTATGCCTGGGGAAAGACCAGTGTGTTTTCCAAACTCTGTAAATTAACAAGAATCAATCTCTGAACTCAAATCTCCTACATGGATATCATCAAGGATGGGTTTCAGACTGTTAGGGTCAGTCCACAGAAATCTTATTCTCGAATGAGGACATAAGTATCCCAAAGCATGGCCTCAGTGGAGTCTCTGTTCAATGCTCAGTGCCCTAGGGATGTGCTGGGACGTCAATGTCCCAGAACGTCTCAGCCTCTGGCATCCATGCTATACTTACAGTATCATAGCTGCCAACTCTTGGTAAGACTGTACGGTCTCATTCTGTGTACAGGCAGCCCAGTCTTAGCCCAGTACTTTGTGGGGAACTTCTGATTTCTTTGGTCTCCCTTCTTCTATATTGCTCTCATTTATAGAATTACGCTACTTCATCTGCCCCAAACTCTGATTTTGCCTTCACTCAGCAGGACCACATGATTTCTTTGGACTCCACTTCATTGCACATTGGCCAGAAATTTGTCTGTAGGGAGAGGACAGCACTCAAAGTGGGACTTCCTTTGTACACGCCCATTTTCTGGAGGATAATGTTCTTGCATTAGCTGCTGTCCAATGCTATAAACATTTGATATATTTATATGTATATATGTATGTATTCACACATACCCATGTTTGTTTAATTTTCTCATCATTACAGTGTGAGGGCAAGTCTGGTACCAGATGGGAAAAAATACCCTCCTAGAAAGTGAGTTGAATTTTTTTTTGTATTTCTAAAATGCTTATTATAAATAGTTTCAACCTTCACCACTGCACTTAGGAATTTTACTGTGAAGTAAATCTTAGTTTTCCATCGTTATTCCGTGTAAAATGAGAGTTTTGTTAGAAAGTGCTGGGAATTACTTATTGGCATATTTCCCCCCATTTCTGTAGATTTTTAAAGTATTTTTAGAGTACTTTCAATTTGAATTCCAGACAAATGTTCAGAAAAGAAACACAAAGTGGTTGTTCCCAGTGGTTTGTTCTTAATTATATAACATCATCTCTGAACCACAATCAGAACTGTTAAAGCGTAAGTCTCAACTAAAGGAAAATTAACTTGGGACAAACAAATGAAAAAAAATTCATTTCCTCATTTATAAAGAATTTTCACTGAAAGATTTCAGGATGAGTATGTCCAGAATCCAAACTGTACTGAATTCTTTCTATAGCTATCTTTATAACTTCATCTTTAAATGCTTTTTTCTGTCCACTATTGAATCCACATCTGCTAAGTTTATCCACCAAGTGTTTTTTAAAACCTAAGAATCACAATTTTAGGTCAGTATGAAAAGTAATTATCATTAACTTAATATTTTTAATGCAGTGTTTTTAAGCGATTGCAATCCACTGTCAGGACACAGCCTTTAATCCCTGGTCCTCCATAAGCACCTTCCATTCGAAAGCTTCTCTTACTTGTGAAGATCCTACTAGGATATACACATTGATTCTTATACAAAGTGTTAATCAAATAATTAATTAAACATCTAGGTACTGATTTTACTTCTCATTTGATCTTTTACAGATTACAACTAATAAAAAATATTCCTAGAGTTACTTCATTGCCGTCTCGTGGAACAGATTTCACTGCACATGGTTTAGAGCCTCCATTAGCAGATACAATCTGTCAGCGTTGGCTCTTAAAGCTAAATGCTAAGGAAATAATTGTTTGCCTCCTTTAACTCTACCTAATTCACGATCCATTCTATATCCTACGGAACATGAATTTTCTTCCAAGTGATCTTAGGTTTACGGAAAATTTGAGAAATGCCAAGACATGGCAGAAATGTACAATACATGTGAGAGAGTAGTGTGAAATAAAGATTAAAATGTAAATAGGTAGACCATAGAGGAAATCAGACAAAAGCATAAGAAAGAAACTGATATAAAGTGAACCTAGAAGGAAAATTTCACTAAAGAGTTGAATTTTATCTGTTACTCATTTGACATTATCCAAGAGCCTTTGAAGAGTTTTAAGCAAGCATGTAATGAGGTCAAATCTTCACTTTGGTATGCCAAAGACATATCAACCACCCAAATGCTAGGAGTGACTTTCCCAAGGTGAGATCAACTGTAGCTGGCTGTGGTGATGGTGTCCTTTATTCTCTCTTTTTCCTCTCCACTACTCTTTATGGCCAGGCACATTCATCCCCGGGGCCGTTCAGTCAGAGTTATCCTTCTCTTGCTGAAGGAAGAGAGTGTCTAGAGGATTGATCTTAGGTTCATATGAGGATAAGTGATTTGATTAACATAGTGCTCACGAGAAGATGGATTTTGAAACCTCTTTTGTGTTAACAATGACATGTCATTTATTACTTGAATCGTTTCAGATAAATGCCTTAATATCTGCTAGTGGGAACTTTTGGTAATTTCTAATGCTATGAAAAGTACAAAGAAAAACTCATTGGGAATATGAAAATCTCTTGACTTCTAGACAGATTCTAGACAAGGAGGAGAGTCTGGCAGATCACAAATAATGAAAGTTCAGTTGCGCCATTCTTTTTAGAAGTATAATGATGAGAATTTAACAATGGAAAAAAATGTATATGCTTAAGCTATGCTTACCATTTATAGTTGCTTAAAAGTTTTGTTACACCTCCAGTTTTAATTTTAGCTGCTCACATATTTGGTGAGCACTATGAATTTTGATAATCTGCCACAAAAGTTTTGATTTGAAAGATTGTTTAGCCCAACATTTTTCTTTCATTCTCCTCATTGAAACATCTTCAATTCTCTACTCTTTCTTAAGTGTCAAGGTTTTTCTGAATTTTCCCAGTGTTTAACATTCTTCCTTAGATAAGCCACCTTTACTCTCTCATCCTTTTCAAAATGTTTCACTAGGAAATAAAATCACATTAAGAAAAGAGGGACTGAGACATGAAAGGTAAACAATAACTTAAGTAATTTTTATAAAATAAAGGAATTTATCCTCTTTAAATCCTCTGATCCAGTCACATCAGAGAGAAGGATTCTAGGACAAGAGAGGGTTATAAGTAGACCAACTGTAAGTTCTCATGTATCCTGGACAGGATTTAATCCTGTTTTCCTGACATCACTTATTGTTAAAGTCCTGTTACTCAAAATTGCCCAAATTGAGATGACAGATTTTTACAATCACCATAGTTATAAGAAGCAGGATAAATTTTAGGCAGAAATTTATTTATTAATTTATCTTCTTTTAGCCAGACTTTCTCTTTTATGACCCACCAATACCCTACTACATTTTATTACTTATTTTTGCTTAGCTTATCCTCCTAACATAGAAAATATTTGGGGGATAAAAGCTGGGAGGAAAGGAACACTATCTAATGCTACGCGGTTTTACCATCTTCAATCACTCCTAAAAAATATTTGTATGCCTTACTGTATGATCCAGCAATCCCACTCTTGGGCATATATCCAGAAGGAACCCTACTTCAAAAAGACACCTGCACCCCAGTGTTCACAGCAGCACTATTTACAATAACCAAGACAGGGAACCAACCTAAAAGTCTATCAACAGATGAATGGATAAAGAAGTTGCGGTATGTTTATATAATAGAATACTACTCAGCCATAAAAAAGAATGAAATAATGCCATTTGCAGCAACATGGATGGACCTAGAGATTATCATATTAAGTGAAGTAAGTCAGACAGAGAAAGACAAATATCATATGATATCACTTATATGGAATCTAAAAAAAGATCCAAATTTTCTTTACAAACCAGAAATAGACTTATGGACATAAAAAACAAACTATGGTTACCAAAGGGGAAAGAGGGGTAGGGATAAATTAGGAGTTTGGGACTAACAGACACACACTACTGTATGTAAAATAGATAAACAACAAGGACCTACCATGTAACACAGGGAACTGTATTCAATTTCTTGTAATAAGCTATAATAGAAAAGAATCTGAAAATATATGTATATATATATGTATGTGTGTGTATGTATAACTGAATTGCTTTGCTGTACACTTGAAACTAACATTGTAAATCAACTACACTTCAATAAAAATAAAATTTAAAAATAAATAAATAAAATAAAGAACATAAAAAGTGTGTATTCCTCTCAGTTCTCTAGTGTAAACAGATTTTGGAACTTTAAAGTCCAGAAGAGTCTCCCTTATTTCTCTGCTGTCATGCAATCATATCTCCCCTCTGAGCCAATGAAAGCATAATGACTGGGTCACTTAGACAAAGGTGGGTCAAAGTGGAGAGGGATGGGAGCTTTGCAAAAAAAAAATTCCAAGTATATTGTCCTGTTACGTATATCTTTTCTTTTCTGGTAGAGCCTTTCATATAAAAGTTCTTGTTAAACATTTGGCGAGTGAATGCATGACCTGGGATGAACTATATCTGTGTATAAAATCTGGGGTGACCAGGACACCTTCCAATTTTGGCAGATAATATTAGGCAGCTGTGACCCTTGAGTGAATATTGCTTCAGCTGGAGCTCATATAAATTCAGCATGTTAAAGGATGTTAATCTTTTGTTGTTGAATATTCAAAAGTATAGCAACTGGTTAGAAATTGCTTGAAATTTATTTCTCTTTATAAAAGTGTTCCCAGCTTTAAAATGAGCTGCTCCCCAAATTAAACAGTTTCAGTGAAGTGAATTTCATGGATGCTTAGAGAGAGCTGGAATGTGTGTGAAAATAGCTTAAAGGGACGTATGTACGGATGGGCAAACTGTAAGGGTGTCATGACATCTACCTAAGGGGACTGGCATCACAGCTCACGCCTGATGATTTTGGAGAGATGGTTGAGGACCTGTAGCAGAATGAAGCCTTCGTGAGTGGCTTTGTAAATCATGGGGCACAAACACGGCTGCTTTGATGGCCATATGACAATCTGTGAATCCAAATTGGAAGGAAAATTACCTCGTACATCTGCATTGTTTTGGTGTTTTGGTGCAATGGCATTTCTAAGGGACTCGGTATCACCCTGAGATCTCAAAAATTTTGTCTTCGATGTTGGCACACGAGCACCAGCAGCGATGGTGCGGATGAGGACCCTACAGGTGATGAATATGGGTGGCGAACATTAGTGATACTAAGAGCAGATAAGGAAGAGCATTAGGACGTCAGTTGAGAGAAAACTCGAAGTACCAGCCAACCAGAGTGTGTTGTGTGTGGGAAGGTGCTAATGAAGGAAAGTGGCTCTTCGTAAGCCTGGAAACTTGTCATAAGCATCTAAGGGCATACACCACAGAAGCAAGGGCGATTCTTCCTAACGCAGCCCCATTTGTACCCACTACTGTGACATGACTAAATGAAATAGATTTTGTTATGATTCACTTGTATATAGTTGTTCAAAAGATCCTACACTCACTATCTTGGAAGGGTCAGTTTAATAACCCATTCCCAATCAAGCTGGACTCTTGGCATGTTAGGGTTACTAGATTATACAATAAAATACAGTACACCTGCTTTAATTTTAACTTGATGTAAATAACAAATAGTACTTCAAGAATGTCCCAAATATTGCCTGGGTCATACTTAGACAAAATGACAAAAAAAGTTGCTTACCTAAAATTCATATTAAACAGGATGTTCTGTTTTTTTTTTTTTTAATCTGGCAACTGTACACTAGACTTCTAGGCCTGTTGCATCACTGTCCTCCATCTGCCGGGAGAGGCTGTCTCATCCTCATCTTATTTCTTCCCCAAGGTGGAGGGGTGGGGGCTTGCATCACAGGAAGTTATACCTGCCTCTAGTTCTGTGGGGTCACTAGGCTCTCTTCCTCACTGGTATCTCCTGCCTCTAGGTGGCGCTCTGCAAAGCCCAGGCCATGAGGCTGCATGCGAGTGAGTGCTTCTCTAAGCTTCTGCAGTCAGTAGTTCATCATCAGTTTCCCTCTGGTCTTCTGTGCTCTTTTCTAATTCAAGAGAAATTCCTTTCCCCTGCACACCTCTTTTAGAGGCTGTATAACTTAGAATAAGGAGTTTTGCCTTTTTTAACCATACAGCTCTGACCTTTCCAGGAGTCTGTGTGTGGATGATGGTGGTGACAGGCGTGAGGTACATTTAGGGGCAGTCAGCGCAATACTCAGAAGCATTGCTCCCTCCGACGTTTACTCCCGGACTCTAAGGTTGCCCGCTATACAGAGCTCCCTCCTTCTTCTGGGAAATATTTGTCTTAAGGAAACAAATGCCCTTCCTTGAAACATAGATTCACATGAGTTATTCCCTCTCTCAGGTCCTCAATTACTTGTGTATGTGTCTGAAACCCTACTGTGGATACAATCAAGTTCTCTTCTTTGGGACTTTTGAGCCCTAAATAAATAAGGAAGTAGGAAATATACTGAAACATAATTTTGCATGTTCCTATGTGACAAGGTGGCCTTTTGTTTGTTTTTATTTTTTGGTTTGATTATTTGTTTTTCATTTGTTTGAGCTGGTAAGAAATATACAGAGGAATTCAACCTTGTCTCACCTATCTCCTTTAATGGTATATTCTGAGTGTCAGCTCTAGCCCAGACAAAACATTTACCACACTTTCTAGTCAAATACTTTCCACCTAAAGTGGATTTTTATTTGCACGCACATTGTGTAGACTTTGCAGAATATAGATAGATAGATAGATAGATAGATAGATAGATAGATAGATAGATAGATAGACAGACAGACAGACAGACAGACAGGTATGCACATATATATATAATGAGTTAATCCATTTTTTTCAAGAAAGAGAGAAGGTTTTAAATGTAGCAATAAATAAAATATTAGAGATAGCAAGAAACGAAAGTAAATTGTACTCTTTGATCTACTGTTCACTAACTGCTTCCCCAGCCCTGAACTTGCATTTCCTTATGTGTGAAAATGACATACTACGGTGTTGAAGGAACACATTTTATGTTTTTGGTTATTTGTTTTGTTTTTAATGATAGCCTGCTATTACTTTCTGGAATTAATCAAGGAGTTACTTAAATATACATCTATGTATATTCCAGTTTATTATTAACACTTACAGCTTTAAAAATGAACTCTTTAGTTGGACTACAGGATTTTGATCCCATACTGTGACAAAAGATATTGCCCATTTCTTTCATATGAAATGTTTGAAAGAAGTTAATATTCATCTCATCTTTAAATGACTCTCTTTGATGCCCGATTTCCCCCAATTCTTTGACTTTTTCTGTTTTCAAAAATATTGCTTCCAGGGGACAGATTACATGGTTTCCTCATGGTCCACTTATGTAAAGGGGAACTCAGTTGTCAAATGGACAGGATTTATTCATTAGAGGAAATAACCACAGCAGAAGTGTAGACACACAATTCCCAGTACGCTGAAATGGTAGCTTGAGCTCTCACGCTCAGTTTCAACAATAAAAACCTTTGTCACACTCAGAAACTTCTTTAATCTTCTGAGGCCTCAATTTTGTTAAATATGAAATCATGGCAATAGAATAGATTTGTGATTTCCAAATACAGTTGATGAACAGAATCACTTTGAGATATTTTTCTTTCAGTGTTAGATTCTTGGATTCTACCTGAGTTAATAAATCTGGCAGCCATATTTGGGGAATCTTCCTATGCCAATGATTACATTACAAGATAAAGACAGTCCAGAACAATTGGTTTTGTGCTACAGAAAAATATAAGTTCCTAATATTTATCTAAATTCAGAAATATAGAGTTGTTTAAATGAAAAAATAATGTCTGTAAATAATACTGCACATTGAGACTAAACTGCGATTAGGGGAGTTGCAACGTTAATCTATGCAGGAATGATGAGATTTAAAAACACAGTGTGACTAGCAGATCTTGGAAATCTGTCATTTTTATCTGTTTCCAAATTATTCTGAGGATTAGTGATACGAAGGAATTACTGGGTTCTTCCAGATAACACACTTTATTTCACGTAAAGTTCTGACTACTACAACTGTTCCATTGTTTCTTCTAAAAATGATGAATATTAAATAACTGACAGTAATCAAAATGAAAATGTCTTTCATTTTAAAGTCATATGGTGGATTTTTAATAACTGCCTTGATAGACAGACAAAAGGAATAATATCTCAAGCAGTCTATTTTCTATGGTTCTTCACGAGGTGGGACCCTTTTCTGTATGAACTCGGGGGGTTTTTTGAACTACAGAATGTCTGAGCAATATACTGCCAAATCAAGCCTCCACATTTCAAGCCAACAGACAAATGGCTTTGTAATTAGTCCTGCAATCAAAACTCGTTTCCTACTCAAGGTTTTATGATGGTTCCTTTCACATCTTTTTGTTGAATTTTGAGTGTTCGTTGAACACCCATTGTGTGTTTAGAACTACAAAGAATGAAATCATATCCTTGTGCTCATGAAGGTTTGAAAGAAGACATTTAACAAATGAAGCATATATAGCTATGTATCACTATTTAAAAAAATAATAGGTTACAAAGGTTTTTGAAGGAAGAAGAAATTAACGGTGGTGAGAGCAATCTAAGAAGCTTGCATGGTGAGAAGAGAGTGCTCTGAGAGAACAGAATTGGGTTATGCTGAAGGTCAGAAAAGAGATACAGAAATTGGTATTTCACAACTAAAACCCAATCTTTTTGACACTGACTTTCAAGCCTTGTAAGAAAACCTCACATGTCAAACACACATCCTACCTCCAGCCACCCTTTCCAGCCTGCATATTCCAGATAGATTT
Organism: Camelus bactrianus; assembly: GCF_048773025.1. Taxonomy (NCBI): domain Eukaryota; kingdom Metazoa; phylum Chordata; class Mammalia; order Artiodactyla; family Camelidae; genus Camelus; species Camelus bactrianus. The sequence continues at coordinate 8,787,605 of NC_133545.1, forward strand.
CATTGGTTTTCCTCTGTCCCTAAATATTCTATGTAAGTTATACAAAATTGAAGTAAGCTTTTCTATATATATTTCAGTCACTTTTCTTTCTACATTGTTCTTTGATCAAATGTTGTTAGATGCTTTTGTTTGTTTCTATGACCATTTTAACTTTTGACATGAATTCTTGAGCTTCTTAGATGCTTTAGTCTACTTTTAGTCTTTAAAGGAGTTTCAAGTACTTATTTCCCTACTACCTACATTTAATCATCATTCTCTTTCCAAAACATGGAAA